>NC_143043.1:42277446-42567446 GCF_057628025.1 Oncorhynchus mykiss
TTTGTGTCTGTAAAATGTATTAAGAGAGAAATGTCGGTGGAAACGCCTTTTTGCACAAATATTGATATAAAATATAATATCAAAGTAAACTTGGAGTCACGTGATGACATGGTGAGTGGTCCTCCCACTGTGATTCGGGAAACCGTTTAGGCTACAGATGAAAAACATGATCATGAATTACACAGGGTGGTGAAAGTGCACGGTGACCTTGACGCTCCATGTCAATAAATATCAATGGTCTTATTCTGTTGACTTGATGATCGATGCTTGACTGCTGTTTGACAGATAAACATATTCTCACTGTTATCCATGATAATCTCATCATGTAGACTAGCCTATCCGCACGGTACCTGCAAATTTAGGGCGCACGTGCCAAGACCAGAGTAGGCACAGTTGCTATTTTACTAAACTGTTTTCGTAAACTGTTGAAAATGCCATGTAAACACATTGAACTTCAGATTTTTGGGGGTTTGATTTAAGCAAAAAAGTATATTTTGTGCGCACTATGTCATCACCCACATCTTTTTATCCACAACAAGTCTGTTTGGTGGAAACACACCCCTGGTGGGAAAATGCCTATATTTTCTTCATGTGGATTTTAGAATATTTGCAAGAATATTTGTCTCCAATTGGATGGAAACCTAGCTATTGTCACATTCTCTTATTTTGTCATAAGGCATTGTTGTTAGCTAACGTGCTAGCTAAATCAAACTGATAATTCTATATAGCTAGCAGCTAACAATAGCTACACATGTTAACAGAGTTTAGATATACTGGTAGCAAGCCAAGGTGAACCGAAGTATCTAGCTACCTAACTAGCGTTACATCCTGTTAACAGAGTTATCTAAAAATAGTACTATTTCTATATCAAGTGTCAACTCCCTTCATATGGAACATGTATATCAAATACATTTCTGAAAGAGCTACTGTGTCTAAACATGCAATATCGGCAACTGATTCAATCCTGGCTATAGGATTGGGGATTGTCAATGGGATGACAATATGATTGTTATACTTTACTTTAATACAAAATATCTTGTATGCCAAACTAAAGCCTTTAAATTGAGCTTTTCTCCTATGGGTACCGAATGCACCTTTATAATGCTCATGACATGCCATGTGACACAAGAGACTCCGGCTGAGCCCCTCAAGTCATAAATGTCGAATTCTGACTCACACCTTTGAAGAAGAAAGGTGGGGGTACCCACCAGCACAACCAAACACCGAACAGAAGAAAAAGCATTTAACATTTTTCATCTCCCTACCCACATCAAAAAAAGAAGAGAACAGAGATTCAAAGCCATTTCATATATAGCCCCCTTTGCAAACACCAGCCACATGGGGCACAGTGGGCTCTGGAGAGCTTTGATGTCAACAGCTAGCACTCAAATCCAATTTCCTCCCACATATAGGGACCCTAATAAGGAACAAATGTATTTGTTAAAAGACGGCAGGTACAATATATATACAAAAGTATGTGGAAACCCCTTCAATTTAGTGGATTTGGCTATTTCGGTCACACCAGTTGCTGACAGGTGTATAAATTTGAGCATACAGCCATGCAATCTCCATAGACAAACATTGGCAGTAGAATGGCTTTACTGAAGATCTCAGTAACTTTCAACATGACACCGTCATAGGATGTCACCTTCCAACAAGTCAGTTCGTCAAATTTTTGCTCTGCTAGAGCTGCCCTGGTCAACTGTGAGTGCTGTTATTGTGAAGTGGAAATGTCTAGGAGCTCAGCCACGATGTGGTAGGCCACACAAGCTTACAGAATGGGACCACCGAGTGCTGAAGCGCGAATCGCGTAAAAAAAATTATATCTTCGGGTTGCAACACTCACTACCGAGTTCCAAACTGCCTCTGGAAGCAACGTCAGAACAAGAACTGTTAGTGGGAAGCTTCATGAAATGGGTTTCCATGGGCGAGCCTAAGATCACCGTGCGCAAAGCCAAGCGTTGGCTGGAGTGGTGTAAAACTAGGCACCTTTGGACTCTGGAGCAGTGGAAACACATTATCTGGAGTGATAAATCACACTTCACCATCTGGCAGTCGGACGGATGAATCTGGGTTTGGCGGATGCCAGGAGAACGCTACCTGCCCCAATGCATAGTGCCAACTGTAAAGTTTGGTGGAGGTGGAATAATGGTCTGGGGCTGTTTTTCATGGTTTGGGCTAGGCTTCTTAGTTCCAGTGAAGGGAAATCTTAACGCTACAGCATACAATGACATTCTAGACGATTCTGTGCTTCCAACTTTGTGACAACAGTTTGGGGAAGGTCCTTTCCTGTTTCAACGTGACAATGCCCTCGTGCACAAAGCGAGGTCCATACAGAAATTATTTGTCAAGATCAGTGTGGAAGAACTTCACTGTCCTGCACAGAACCCTGACCTCAACCCCATTGAACACCTTTGGGATGAATTGGAACGCCAACCACGAGCCAGGCCTAATCACCCAACATCAGTGCCTGACTAATGGTCTTGTGGCTGAATGGAAGCAAGTCCCCGCAGGTAACGTGTCTCTCCAGAAAGCTGTGTCTGAGCAGAGGAGCAGGGTGCCATAACAGGCCTGGGGATGGGGAACAGATGCATCTGTCCCAAGGGCATCCCAACAGGCTGCATGTAAACACCTTGAGAAGAGAACTGGCAAAGCGCTCAATGTCACCTTCCTCACCCACCCTGGAAAATAATCCACAATGCATCTGACACTTTGGTTTTCAGGTTGGTCAATAATCCATTCAATTACATGTTTAGAGGTCATATCACATCAAACGTGTATGATTCAAGCCATAACATGTGTCTTCAGGCACAGGTCCTGTACATGGGCAGACTGTGTCTCTGTGGGAGAGCAGGAATGCCTCCCCAGAGCTTTAAGAGAAAAGGATCAGAGGACCTAGAAGCTTCACTTGGATGGATTATATAAACATTTGATATATTTTCTACACCAACCCAAATTGCCTTTATTGCCACCTACTTTTAGCTTCTCTCCCTCTGCTCTTTTCTTTCTATCTCTCCATCTCTAATCCTTCCCCCTCTCAGTCTTTCTCCATTAGAAGTAAATCATTGTTTGATCTCATATGGAATTACTCCTTTCCTAGGGCCTATAACTCTCCTCTCCTGTCTGGCAGCTGTAAGTATGAGGCTCATTTACCATCACAACTGATCTCACCATCAGGGCCTGCATTCACAAAGAGTCTTAGAGTAGGAGTGCTGATCTACCAAGGGAGTACCCCAAGGCTCAATCCTAGGCCCACGCTCTTCTCAATTTACAATAACAACAAAGCTCTGGCAGTAGGAAGCTCTCTCGTCCATTTATATGCAGATGATACAGTTTTATACTCAGATGGCCCTTCCCCAGATTTTGTGTTAAATGCTCTACAACAAAGCTGTCTTAGTGTCCAACAAGCTTTCTCTACCCTTAACCTTGTTCTGAACACCTGCAAAACAAAGGTCATGTGGTTTGGTAAGAAGAATGCCCCTCTAACCACAGGTGTGATTACTACCTCTGAGGGTTTAGAGCTTGAGGTAGTCACCTCAAACAAGTACTTGGGAGTATGGCTAGACAGTACACTGTCCTTCTCTCAGCACATATCAAAGCTGCAGGCTAAAGTTAAATCTAGACTTGGTTTCCTCTATCATAATCACTCCTCTTTCACCCCAGCTGCCAAACTAACCATGATTCAGATGACCATCCTACCCGTGCTAGATTACAGAGACATCATTTCTAGATTAGCAGGTAAGGGTGCACTTGAGCGGCTAGATGTTCTTTACCATTCGGCCATCAGATTTTCCATCAATGCTCCTTCTAGGACACATCACTGCACTCTATTCTCATCTGTAAACTGGTCATCTCTGTATGCCCATCGCAAGACCCACTGGTTGATGACTATTTATAAAACCCTCTTAGGCCTCACTCCCCCCTATCTGAGATATCTACTGCAGCGCTCATCCTCCACATACAACACCCGTTCTGCTAGTCACATTCTGTTGAAGGTCCCCAAAGTAAACACATCCCTGGGTCGCTCATCTTTTCAGTTCTCTACAGCTAGCGACTGGAACGAGCTGCAACAATACACTCAAACTGAACAGTTTAATCTCAATCTCTTCATTCAAAGACTCAATCATGGACACTCTTACTGACAGTTCTGACTGCATTGTGTGATGTATTGTTGTCTCTACCTTCTTGCCCTTTGTGCTGTTGTCTGTGCCCAATCATGTTTGTACCATGTTTTGTGCTGCTACCATGTTGTTGTCATGTTGTGTTGCTACCATGCTGTGTTGTCATGTGTTGCTGCCTTGCTATGTTGTTGTCTTAGGTCTCTCTTTGTATTGTGTTGTCTCTCTTGTTGTGATGTGTGTTTTGTCCTATATTTATATGTTTTTTTATTTTATTTTTAATCCCGGCTCCCGTTCCCCGTCTTTTTCCTTTTGGTAGGCCGTCATTTTAAATAAGAATATGTTCTTAACTGACTTGCCTAGTTAAATAAAGGTTAATTAAAACATTAAAATAAAACCACAGGATGTTGATGGCACCTTAACTGGGGAGGACAGGCTTGTGTTAATAGCTGGAGCCGAATAAGTGGAATGGTATCAAATACATCAAACACATGGTTTCCATGTGTTTAATGCCATTCCATTCGCTCCATTCCAGACATTATTATGAGCCGTCCTCCCTCAGCAAATGCCACTACTTCAAACCATTATCTACACATCAAAAGGCCAAATATATAATAGCGATGGCTAGGCCGTCACTATACAAGGCTGTCAATGTAAACAAGGTCGTCATTGTAAACAAGGATGTCATCATAACTGACTCGCCTGGTTAAATAAAAGGCTAAATAAAATCTAAATAATAGATCAGAGTGAAATCAAATCACTGTGTTGCTAGGAGACGCCATCCCCAATTACTGACAATGGACATACAGAGGTTGGCGGCTCGCTTCAACTCACACTGAGGTAACAGATCACTGTAAAAGCTTTCAAACTGACTATTGTTCACAGGGAAAATGTCACTCTGACTGAAAAGGTGAGATGAGGACACACCAGCCTCAACAACTGGGTCCATTGTAGGCCAGACACCTGTGTGAATCATCAACTTGTAAAAGCTCCCTAGCCGATCACCTCCTCTCACTCACTCACAGACAAATAGTCTTCGTTGGAGCCCTCGGGAAGCCCTGTCCTGAACTAAAAAGCATTCATCTGTGTCCAGAAAACTGACCCATAGAGTATTACTGTAAACACAACCAGCGAAACCGGATTCATCATCTGGCATGGCGATGCATTCTAGGGCTCACCTCGTGAGGACAGATGGTGTTAGTCTGGGCTCGGGCTGGGGGGACAGAACATGTGATTATGTTCCAGTTAAAATATATATATATTTTCTTTGAAACAACTCGACAGTCTCATCAATAGGAGACTCTGTGTTCTCAGTGCTTCCCAAATGGCACCCTATTCCCTATGTATGGCACTCACTACCTTTGACCAAGTAGTGCACTATATAGGGAATAGGGTGCCATTTGGGACACAGCCTCTGTGTGGCTGATGTCATTATGTTGAGTTGTGCTCTGCTGTGCTCTTTGGCGCAGGGAAGCATGGCAGCATAGAGGCTGCATTCTGTCCTGTGAGGCTCAGCAGGGCTCAGGCTTAGTGTATGTAACACTGGACCAAAGGGCTCCCTCCCAGCCAGCCAGCCTCCCTACAGATACACAACTAACAGGGGTGCACCAGGAAGGAAACTTGCTTGTAATTTGCTGAACTGAATGCATTCAACTGAAATGTGTCTTCCGCATTTAACCCAGCCCCTCTGAATGAGGAGAGGGTGGTTTAGACTTAGGTAGACGTCCACACTGAAACATCCTACCCTCTACCCTCCCATACACTTCGGTGAAATGGATATCACCACTAATACTTGGATTTAACCTCTCCAACCTATGTGTGATTGGTTGTCTTTCGGAGGGGTTAGGACAAAGCAGGATGAATACGTTGCAGACCTGGGATAACTTAAGTTTAAATATGCTTTATGGAAAGTAATTATTTACTTTGGAGGTGCCTACATCTACTTGAATACAGATCCGAAAAAATTACTACTTTTTTAAATTTTTATATTTGAATCAGGGGTTGGAACCGGTTCAGGGAACAGAACCAAAAAACATTTTCAAGGAACAGAAACGTAACCGGGAACGAAAGTGTACTGTTCCAGAACAGAAACGTTATTTTAAAAACTGGTTAATAACATACTTTTACATTCCATGTATTTGTTTTCGAGTCCCACTCAAAAAAACACAATAAAGCACCTATGCAAAGCTCTCACTCTGTCACTCAGTGTCTGCCTGCAAGCTGAAAATCTTTGTCAGCATGTATGCGTGTTTAGGCTATCTGCCCCTCCCCCCTTCAAAGCATTGGCTACTGTACTGACGTAACCATAGGTTACTGTACTGACGTTACCATAGGCTACTGTACTGACATTATAAGCATAAATCAGAAGATAGGGAGAGAGATGGATTAACTTTTTCAACGCTAGTTAAGGATACTATAGTCATTGTTATCCCGTTTCACATTGGATTTATTAACTACAAAAAAAGTAAGACTTGTTTTTCATTCTGCTGCTGCTCTGCACGCAAGGTCTTGTTAGCTAGCTAGCTCAAAGGACATTCAAAGTTCCTCCATAGAAGCCGCTTCTCCTAGGTATCATTCCGTGGACCTAACTCACATAATGCATGTCATAATAAGATGCCCAGCATTTCAAGCCTCCTCCTCAACTCTCTCTTGCTCTCTCCCCACCTGCAAAAATGTCAGTTTCATCTTGCGACATGGGCTACACTTGTCTGTCCATCACGCATGTAAACAACTAGCTTGTCTGCTCTAATTGGTGAAGTAATTTAATGAGCTAAATGTAAAAAACCGTTTGATTTTACATGTTAAAAAAAGGAACAGAAAATAAGGATTTAAACTAGTACTTTTTTTGGTTCGAACCAGTTCAGAACTTTATTTTACAGGTCGGAACAGTGTAACAGAAACCTTTTTCGGGGGGTTCTGTTCAGAACAAAAACGATTGGAGAATAATTTTGGTTCTAACCCTTGATTTGAATACATATCTCGGGAGCCTCCCTTATCTCACCTCATTTGCTCACATCGTATATAGACTTGTTTATACTGTATTATTGACTGTATGTTTGTTTTACTCCATGTGTAACTCTGTGTCGTTGTATGTGTCGAACTGCTTTGCTTTATCTTGGCCAGGTCGCAGTTGTAAATTAGATCTTGTTCTCAACTGACCTACCTGGTTAAATAAAGGTGAAATAAAAAAAGTGATTACTTTTCAGAAACTATTGGATTGGCTGCCTTCAACTAATGGCAGGGCTGTATCTGGAACTGCATGTTGCAGATAGAAATATAATGAATAGAGAACACACAATGTCCTATACTATTTCAATCTATCTGCCAGTAGATCATATTTGATCTAAACAATACATTTCTATCTGAACATACTGTAAATGTCCATTCTCCTGAACAGGCATCAGGTGTAGATAATCAAGTCAAAACAATCAACCAATGATATTGTGTAAAGATAAATATGAATAAATTGTGACACTATAGTGTAAGAGCCTTTTAACATGCCACTGGAAAGGTCAAAAGCTGCAATTCATTTTATGATACCTGAAAATACTGCAGATAAATTCAAAGCCATTTGCAAACTTCGCAAAACACAAGTTGGATGCTCAGCAAAAATAACTTTGAACCACTTTGTCCATCTGAGGATAAGTATTCTGGTTTCAAATAAATACTATACCATCTTTAATCATAATAGAAATTAACATGATTTTCCACCTACCTTGACTGTGGCTGATTCATTCATCCATTTTCGGTTCTATGGACCGACTGACTATATTATCATAAAAAATATATTTATTTAAGACAATACCATACATATTTCATAAGGCCTTATTTTGAGGGTCGAGTTTACCCTAATACAGGGGCATGAAACTCATACACATAACTTTTAACCAAAACCACGGCCATCATTATCATATTTCCCAGTAGGCTCTTTTGCAGGTTGATTTTTTTTTAATTGTTTGTTTCTATATCTATGTTTGTGCATGTACATTGATTGATTAATCAATATTATGCTACACAAATATAAATTACTAGCATGTTCTAAACTAATCCCATATTTACAGTACCCATTACTGTAATGTTTTACTTGGATTTACAGCACCCATTACTGTAATGTTTTACTTGGATTTACAGCACCCATTACTGTAATGTTTTACTTGGATGTATAGCACCCATTACTGTAATGTTTTACTTGGATTTATAGCACCCATTACTGTAATGTTTTACTTGGATTTACAGCACCCATTACTGTAATGTTTTACTTGGATTTACAGCACCCATTACTGTAATGTTTTACTTGGATTTACAGCACCCATTACTGTAATGTTTTACTTGGATTTACAGCACCCATTACTGTAATGTTTGTTCCAATTTAGATGCTTAAGGTCGTCTCATAACTTAGTCTTCTGGACTCTGTTGGCCAGAGGTCATTGGTGGGAAAGGGAGATGTAACATGGGGAAGCATAGCGAGGTCAGAGATACCCAGACTTGTAAATTGGGCTAAGGAAAGACGTACTCTTTCTCAGTGCGTACTCTGCAAGCAACGCTGTGGATGTAGACGTGGCATGAGCATGGTGAACGGATAGACGTGGTTAGGGACACTGAGGAAGAAGAGCTGAGTGTAATGGGAAGATGTGTGTTGAGGAAGAATGGCGCCAGACATGGTAAAGAAAACTCTGGACCAGTAGGAGTGACATTTTTTGAGAAAGTGGACCCTTGCCTTTTGACGTATCCATTTGTGGTTTCAGGGTATGTGAGAAAGGAGTTGGATCAGTAACAGTAACCTGTAGTGGACTTTTGATATTTATTTGTGTTTCTTCTGACAAGAGGGAGCATGCGCTCCGTGTCATGCAACTTGGGTCAAGATCTGTTTCTTGCTTTGCTCTTAGGAACAGCGCACCATTGAAAGGATAGATTTCTGGAGTAGATTTAAGTGTGGAGGTGGAGCAATTGAAGTTGAAAATTCCTGGTGTTTGTGACACCCACAAATACATGATGCATATGAGGAAACAATAACCCATTTTTGGATCCATGGCAAGATCAGCAACAAGTGTATTTCTACAGCTAAATTCCAGTGTGAATGTCAAAGGACAGTGTGCTGCTTTTTTGGGACTCACATCACTTGGGATTTGAACTCAAAACGTATTGATTGCTAGCTACCTGAAGTTCCTGCTATGCCACCAGGTCTGTGGACATAATGGAGATTGGCAAGAATACATTTCTACACTTTTCTTAACGTTTGAGTAAATATATACAACAACTTGGTGTTATTTCTATAAAATTACAGTATGCTGCTGTATTCTGAAATCTTATACTGCGACCACAATTGGGACAGCCTTTTAGGGGATTTGAACTCTGAACGTCTTGGTCTCTAGCAACCTAAAATGTCCTGCTACAGTGCAGTGACACCACCAGATCTGTGAGTGTGAAAGACATTTGGCCAAAGTATTGGCAAGAATGCATTTCTGCACTTTGTTAAAAGCTGCCCAGAACCAAGTAAATAATTGTAAAATTATCACCAGCAAAGTAAAACTAGCACTGCTCAAGGACACTTGACGTAGAGTATAAATTCATTATTTGGGAATTTGAACTTGCAACATCTTGATTGGGAGGGCATCAATGTTTCTGCAGTGCCACTAATTGCTTGGAACATATACTAACACAATCTATAAATAATAAGGGTATGGCTGGGGTACACTACAGTGTTGTTAGCTGGGGTACACTACAGTGTTGTTAGCTGGGGTACACTACAGTGTTGTTAGCTGGGGTACACTACAGTGTTGTTAGCTGGGGTACACTACAGTGTTGTTAGCTGGGGTACACTACAGTGTTGTTAGCTGGGGTACACTACAGTGTTGTTAGCTGGGGTACACTACAGTGTTGTTAGCTGGGGTACAAAAAGGTACACTTCACAAATGTTGTAACAATGCGGAGGGCTCCGTATAGCTCCACATTGACATGATTGGTTGATGGTACATGTAGGTAGGGGCGGTACATCCTGTATAAACACAAACTCACTTCCTTGACAACTTCCTTGACAACAAACATGGAGAACTTTGATGAAAGGCTATCAGAACAAGTTCACATATAAAAAACATATTTATGATACCTCAAGTAGGTTGGTAATGGAGGTCGATGCGGTAAAAGTTCAATTGAATGCAGACCGTGGGGGATAGAATGATGCTGCATTGGCACACATTCAACAAATACCTACCAACCTAACAAAGTGAATATTTGTCAAATCAGTCATGATTTATGTATTGTAACAGCCCCACAATGGGGTTACTAAAATCAGATTTGGATGTATTTGGCTGTTATCGCTGCATAATATTTAAAAGTTGTCCCTTTTCAGGTTTAGAAAAAGTCACTGCTAAATTCTAACTCCCATTCGTATAAGCTGGTAGCGTAGCTAGCATACAGAAATAGGTGGTTGTAGTCAAAGGAGTGTTTAACTGTAATGCAGTTGATTGGTGATGATGACATGAACATGTATAGGGTTGACATCCATACAAGCATTGTACTGCTATTATTACCTAAACAAAGTGTGAAATACACATATAAACAATAGCATAAATGTAAGCATATTTTCCTGGATGGTAATGGGGAGATTCGGGATGGAGTTGCAGTCTATTTACTTCATGCTATCTTGGCTGAGCTCCAACAGTGCATTATGAAAGTATTCAGACCCCTTCACTTTTTCCACAATTTGGTACGTTACAGCCTTATTCTAAAATGTATTAAATTGTTTTTCCCCCTCATCAATTTACACACAATACCCCATAATGACCAAGCAAAAACATGCTTTTATACATTTTTACTAATGTTTCAATAAAAAAAACTGAAATATCACATTTACATAAGAATTCAGACCCTTTACTCAGTCCTTTGTTGAACCATCTTTTGCAGCGATTACAGCTTTGAGTCTTCTTGACTTCTTGGGTATGACGCTACATGCTTGGCACACCTGTATTTGGGGAGTTTCTGACATTCTTCTCTGCAGATCCTTTCAAGCTCTGTCAGGTTTGATGTGTAGCATCGCTGCACAGAGATTTTCAGGTCTCTCCAGAGATGTTCGATCAGGTTCAAGTCCGGGCTCTGGCTGGGCCACTTAAGGGCATTCAGAGACTTGTCCTGAAGCCACTCCTTCGTTATTTTGGCTTTGAGCTTAGGGTCGTTGTCCTGCTGGAAGGTGAACCTTCGCCCCAGTCTGAAGTCCTGAGCACTCTGGAGCAGATTTTCATCAAGGATTTCACTGTACTTTGCTCCGTTCATCTTTCCCTTGATCCTGACTAGTCTTCCAGTCCCTGCAGCTGAAATCATCCACACAGCATGATTCTGTCACCACCATGCTTCACCGTAGGGATGGTGCCAGGTTTCCTCCAGATGTGACGATTTGCATTCAGGCCAAAGAATTCATTATTTGTTTCATCAGACCAGAGAATCTTGTTTTGGTCTGAGAGTCCTTTAGGCGCCTTTTGGCAAACTCCAAGCGGGCTGTTAGACGGGCTTCTGTCTGGCTGATACCATAAAGGACTGGTGGAGTCCTGCAGAGATGGTTGTCCTACTTGAATATTCTTCCTTCTCCACAGAGGAACTCTGGAGCTCTGTCAGAGTGACCATCGGGTTCTTGGTCACCTCCCTGACCAAGGCCCTTCTCCTCTGATTGCTCAGTTTGGCCGGACGGCCAGCTCTAGGGAAGAGTCTTGGTGGTTCCAAACTTCTTCCATTTACAAATGTATGAGGCCACTGTATTCTTGGGGACCTTAAAGACCTTCAAGACTGTTGGAAAAGCATTCCAGGTGAAGCTGGTTGAGAGCATGCCAAGAGTGTGCAAAGCTGTCATCAAGGCAAGGGGTGGCTACTTTGAAGAATCTTAAATATAAAATATATTTTGATTTGTTTAACCTTTTTTGCTACATTATTCCATATGTGTTATTTCGTAGCTTTGATGTCTTGACTATTATTCTACAATGTAGAAAATAGTAAAAATAAAGAAAAACCCTGGAATGAGTAGTGTGTCCAAACACTGTATCTGTTATGATATCTGTTTTGGATATAAATATATAATATTAAGTTTTGTTAGCGCCAAATAATATTGACAGTTTAAATGTCCGTCAGTGGAGTTGACCAAGTTGTGCTGTACTGCATAGACTACTGTCTATGTGACCTAGTAAGTCTAGTTGAATAAATAAGTGATGACTGACCACCAAGTTAGCATGATCAAAACTGGTTTATTATGTAGCCATCTTCTCAACATGACATGAACTACAGAGACCACATAACATCCTTACATCTGGGGTAATGACCTGCAGCTGTGTCACTGCTGGCTACAGTATGAGGCTATGAGCTAACTTTAGCAATAGTGAATTATAGGGAACTAAGGCTAGCTAGCTACCCCATAATACACTCATGATATGCACTGACAGTGGACTGACAGTGGGTGTCAGTGGATGAGGTACTCTCTGTTACTTGACCTAAAACACTTAGTGGAGTGGTGGAGAGGTGAATAAATAGGATGGGATGTGTTGCTATAGTGTGTTGCATACACACACACATACACTCACACACACTCACCCGTATACACACACACGCACGCACACAAAAATACACACACTCACACACACACTCACACACTTACACACACGCACACACTCACACACACTCACGCACACACACACACACACTCACGCACACACACTCACACTCAGTTGCAACAGTGGCAGTTTGAGTGCTCTGACCTTGCATGTGCCTACCCAGTGGTGACTGCAATTTCAGTCCCCGTTTACTAGGAATCGAGAAAGCTGTTCAATTAACAAAGGTTGAACTGAAATGTTTTTATTATCCTTCAAACCACTGCCACCCAAATTACTATGATAAGCAATCTGTGGATCAATCAGGGGGAAAACCATCACAATCATTAAAATAATTACCTAAATGATGCCATTTGGGCTGTTCAGCCATTTGAAAGCCATAGCCTGTATCGGATAGAGGTATTTTCTTGTTGGATGGCCACTTGGGACAGCTGTACTGGTGGTTTGAGATGGGTTAATTGAATCAGGCTCTTTACCCTACGGCTTTGGGGCGCTAGGCAGCTCGTTAGTGAATCGCCATTCCCCAGATACAACAGTAGTCCTCGCCACTGAAAATATACTAACGACCAATCACATCAAATACAACTTTAGATATCACATGCTTCGTAAACAATAGGTGTAGACTAACAGTGAAATTCTTACTTACAATGCAGAGTTAAGATAAATAAAAAAAAATATAAATATAATTTGAAATTGTGACACGAGAAATAAATACACAGTGAATAATGAATAACAATAACGAGTAAAAACATGGCTACATACAGGGAGTACCAGTACTGAGTCGATGAGCAGGAGTACCAGTACTGAGTCGATGAGCAAGAGTACCAGGTAATAACATGGCTATATACAGGGAGTACCAGTACTGAGTCGATGAGCAGGAGTACCAGTACTGAGTCGATGTGCAGGAGTATGAGGTAATTGAGGTAGCTACTGTACATATAGGTAGGGGTAGACTGACGAGAAAACCGGATCGATAATATACAGTAGCAGCAACGTGTGTGTGTGTGTGTGTGTGCGTGTGTGTGTGTGTGTGTGTGTGTGTGTGTGTGTGTGTGTGTGTGTGTGTGTGTGGCATCAGTATGCATGTGTGCGTGTGCTATGCGGTTCAATGCATATATTATAGCAGTCTTATGGCTTGGTGATGGAAGCTGTTCAGGGTCCATCCTGTTGGATCCATACTTGGTGCACTGGTACCGCTTGCTGTGCGGTAGCAGAGAGAACAGTCTATGGCTTGTCTTGCTGGAGTCTGACAGTTTTTTGGGGGGCGTTCCTCCGACTGCCTGGTGTAGAAGTCCTGGATGGCAGGGAGCTCTCCACCCTCCGTTCTACTATCAGGCAGTTGATACCATTCAAACAATGGCCACATTTCAAAGGGTGATTGTCTGAAGTAAGATAACAGAGAGCAAGGGCTTAGGTCAGTGTACTAAGGGAATAATGATTTTTCAATTAAGATACATTTCGGCTAGCTCAGTCAGTTAGCAGAGATCAGAGTTCCCAGCCAAACTGCCAGGAACATTTTACTTAGCTGCGGGTGGATATCAACATGAAAACAAACTACGGAAAATAGTCCTGCTCGTGTCTGCAGTTCCAAAACAATGTTGGCTGCAATCGCAGTCTCTGGTGAGTTCAACAGGTGCCTGGCAGTTTCAGCAGAATTATCAACTCCATCTTAAATAGACAGGATTTATTCTATCACTCTCTGAGGCTGTCACACCCTGGTCGAAGTATTTTGTGTTTATCTTTATTTATTTGGTCAGGCCAGGGTGTGGCATGGGTTTTTGTAGGTGGTGTGTATGTATGGGGATTGTAGCTAGTGGGGTGTTCTAGCTAAGTCTATGGCTGTCTGAAGTGGTTCTCAATCAGAGGCAGGTGTTTATCGTTGTCTCTGATTGGGAACCATATTTAGGCAGCCATATTCTTTGAGTTTGTCGTGGGTGATTGTCCTTAGTGTCCTGATGTCATTGTTCTGTGTTAGGTTACACAAGTATAGGCTGTTTCGGTTTTCGTTAAGTTTATTGTTTTGATAGTGTTTGTGTTTAGTGTGTTACTTCATTAAACATGGATTGCATTAGACACGCCGCATTTTGGTCCGACTCTCCTTCTCACCAAGAAAACCGTTACAGAATCACCCACCACAAAGGGACCAAGCAGCGTGTCAACAGGCAGGAGCAGCGCGAGGAGATGCGCAATAAGGATTTCTGGACATGGGAGGAAATCCTCGACGGGAGAGGACCCTGGGCTAAACCAGGGGAGTGTAGCCGCCCAAAGGTGCAGCGAGAGAAGAAACAACAGGCGCAGCCCAAAGAGGAGTACAGTATGGAGTATACGACTTGGGAGGAGATCGACAGGTGGGCGGCCGACCCAGGGAGAGTACCGGAGCCCGCCTGGGATTCGATGGAGCAGTGCGCGGAAGGATATAGGAGAATGGAGTTTGTGAAGCAAGCAAGGCGGCGCGGACGGAGGCCCCATAGTCATCCCCAAAAATTTCTTGGGGGGGGGCTCAGGGAGAGTGTGGCAGAGTCAGGAGCCAGACCTGAGCCAACTCTTCCTGTTTATCGTGAGGAGCCAAGGAGGAGACCAGAACCAGAGCCGGTGTTGGAGGTGAGCGAAACAGAGACTGTGAAGGAGTTAATGGGGAAATTGGAGGAGAGAGAAATGAGGGAGTTGCTGTGTTGGTGCATTTTGCATAGAATTCGCCTGACGGAACGTGTCAGGGATTTGATGGCCCCTGGGTTAGCGCTCCATACTCGTCCTGAGGTCCGTTTTAGTCGGCTGGTGAAGTTGGTTCCAGTCTCACACATCAGGCCTCCTGTGCCCATCCCTAGCCTTGCACGTCCTGTGCCAGCACTACGCATCAGGCCTACAGTGCGCCTCGCTTGTTCAGCGCAGCCAGAGCCTCTCTCCTCTCATGCGCTATCGGAGTCTTCCGCCTGTTCAGCGCAGCCAGAGCCTTTCTCCTCTCCTGCGCTGCCGGAGTCTCCCGCCTGTTCAGCGCAGCCAGAGCCTCTCTCCTCTCATGCGCTATCGGAGTCTTCTGCCTGTTCAGCGCAGCCAGAGCCTTTCTCCTCTCCTGCGCTGCCGGAGTCTCCCGCCTGTTCAGCGCAGCCAGAGCCTCTCTCCTCTCCTGCGCTGCCGGAGTCTCCCGCCTGTTCAGCGCAGCCAGAACTGCCAGTCTGCATGAAGCAGCCCGAGCTGCCAGTCTGCAATGAGCTGCCAGTCTGCAAGGAGCTGCCAGTCTGCAAGGAGCTGCCAGTCTGCAAGGAGCTGCCAGTCTGCAAGGAGCTGCCAGCCTGCAAGGAGCTGTCAGTCTGCATGGAGCAGCCTGAGCTGTCAGTCTGCATGGAGCAGCCAGAGCTGTCAGTCTACATGAAGCAGCCAGAGCTGCCAGTCTGCAAGGAGCTGCCAGTCTGCAAGGAGCTGCCAGTTTGCAAGGAGCTGCCAGTCTGCAAGGAGCGGCCAGTCTGCAAGGAGCGGCCAGTCTGCAAGGAGCTGCCAGTCTGCAAGGAGCTGCCAGCCTGCAAGGAGCTGTCAGTCTGCATGGAGCTGCCAGTCTGCAAGGAGCCGCCAGAGCTGCCTGTCTGCAGGATGCCGCCAAAGCTGCCAGTCTGCAAGGAGCCGCCAGAGCTGCCAGTCTGCAAGGAGCCGCCAGAGCTGCCAGTTAGCATGGAGCAGCCAGGGCCGCCAGTCAGTATGGAGCAGCCAGGGCCGCCAATCAGCATGGAGCAGCCAGGGCCGCCAGTCAGCATGGAGCAGCCAGTCAGCATGGAGCAGCCAGAGCAGCCAGTCAGCATGGAGCAGCCAGAGCCGCCAGTCAGCATGGAGCAGCCAGTCAGCATGGAGCAGCCAGAGCTGCCAGTCAGCATGGAGCTGCCAGTCAGCATGGAGCAGCCAGAGCTGCCAGTCAGCATGGAGCAGCCAGTCATCATGGAGCAGCCAGTCAGCATGGAGCAGCCAGAGCTGCCATTCGACCAGACTCTCCCAGATCTGCCGGTCGACCAGACTCTCCCAGATCTGCCGGTCGACCAGACTCTCCCAGATCTGCCGGTCGACCAGACTCTCCCAGATCTGCCGGTCGACCAGACTCTCCCAGATCTGCCGGTCGACCAGACTCTCCCAGATCTGCCGGTCGACCAGACTCTCCCAGATCTGCCGGTCGACCAGACTCTCCCAGATCTGTCGGTCGACCAGACTCTCCCAGATCTGCCGGTCGACCAGACTCTCCCAGATCTGCCGGTCGACCAGACTCTCCCAGATCTGCCGGTCGACCAGACTCTAGAGCCCAGATCTGCCGGTCGACCAGACTCTCCCAGATCTGCCGGTCGACCAGACTCTTCCAGATCTGCCGGTCGACCAGACTCTTCCAGATCTGCCGGTCGACCAGACTCTTCCAGATCTGCCGGTCGACCAGACTCTTCCAGATCTGCCGGTCGACCAGGATCTGGTAGATTCATCAACCTGCCTGAGCTTCCCCTCAGTCCCGAGCTGCCTCAGTCCCGAGCTGCCCCTCAGTCCCGAGCTGCTCCTCAGTCCAGTGGGGTTCTGGGTGAGGACTACTAGGCCATGGTCGGCGGCGAGGGTGGACTATCCAGGGACGCGAGGAGAGGGGACTAAGACATTGATTGAGTGGGGTCCACATCCCGCGCCGGAGCCGCCACCATGGACAGACGCCCACCCGGACCCTCCCTATTGTTTTGAGGTGCGTTCGGGAGTCCGCACCTTAGGGGGGGGTTCTGTCACACCCTGGTCGAAGTATTTTGTGTTTATCTTTATTTATTTGGTCAGGCCAGGGTGTGGCATGGGTTTTTGTAGGTGGTGTGTATGTATGGGGATTGTAGCTAGTGGGGTGTTCTAGCTAAGTCTATGGCTGTCTGAAGTGGTTCTCAATCAGAGGCAGGTGTTTATCGTTGTCTCTGATTGGGAACCATATTTAGGCAGCCATATTCTTTGAGTTTGTCGTGGGTGATTGTCCTTAGTGTCCTGATGTCATTGTTCTGTGTTAGGTTACACAAGTATAGGCTGTTTCGGTTTTCGTTAAGTTTATTGTTTTGATAGTGTTTGTGTTTAGTGTGTTACTTCATTAAACATGGATTGCATTAGACACGCCGCATTTTGGTCCGACTCTCCTTCTCACCAAGAAAACCGTTACAGAGGCAATACAGATAGATCACAGATAACTCAGAGATAAGTGCCTGGGTCTGGCCAAACCACAGCCACGTCACAGGCCCTCTCTCACAGGCCCTCTCTCCACAACACAGTCCAAGGAGGAATGGAACGACAAACTTGGCCAACTGTATCGAGCAGAGTTGAGCAGGGTGTCTATCTGCTCTTCATCATTACTTATGCCTAGTCATAGTCTACCCAGAAAGCATATATTATTAGGGCGGCAGGTAGCCTAGCGATTAACAGAGTTGGGCCAGTAACTGAAAGTCTGCAGGTTCGAATCCCCCATTTGAGTAAGTGAAGGAGGGAAAAAAGACGTCAATGTGCCCTTCAGCAAGGCACTTAACCCTCATTTCTCCTGTAAGTCGTTCTGGATAAGAGCATCTACTAAAATGCTATGTTCTTCTCTAGACCAATTGGCCATCTATATTTTTTTTTTTAATGGGATATTGCCAGTTATAAAGATATAGCCAAAACACTCTACTTGAAACTAGTAGAAATAGAGACCCATGGAAAACCAAACTAAACCAATTTTGAGGCACAACTGGCGTTGAGTGAACAGAGCAGACATAATGTTAGAATTGAATCTGTGACATCAACAGGGCATTTGTCTTCTGGTTCATAGTCAACTGGGCAGTTCTAATGCACCTTAACATGCTGACCAGACCGAACGCGCGTGCGTGCGCCATTGTGCGAACGTTGATTTTGTCCACCCACACCAGACGCGTTCAGGACATGCAGGTTGAAATATCAAAACAAACTCAGAACCAATTATATTAATTTGGGCACAGGTCGAAAAGCATTAAACATTTATGGTATTTTGCTAGCTAGCTTGCTGTTGCTAGATCATTTGTCCTGGGATATAAACATTGGGTTGTTACTTTACCTGAAATGCACAAGGTCTTCTACTCCGACAAAAAAACGAATTAGTTTCTAGTATCTCTCCTCCTTCCTTCTTCTTCTTATTTTGGACTTTATATGGCGGTTGGCAACCAAAGTTAAGGGGCATTACCGCAACTGACTGGAGTGTGGCCTTAAGTTCATCTTCCAATCACACATGTGGGTACATGCTCCTAAAAACCAATGAGGAGATTGAAGAGGCCGGACTTGCGCTGCGTGGAGCGTCACAAATAGAACCAATCTCTATTTTAGTGCCTGGCCACGCAGACAGTCGCTGAAGGGTGAGTGCAGTGATTGAATAATGAGTATGTATAAATGTATTTTGCAACTCTAGCGTACGCGACATGTCTTGTCTGGTCAGCATGTTAAGCCGTCTGCTTGCTTCCCATCCAAAACTGTTCGTAACAGTTCATGCATATCTTATGACGACATTTTGTGATGTTTTTTTGTGTTTTTTTGTGTTTTTTTTCGGCTGTTCGTGCCCGCGCCCCTTCGTCTGTCATTGACAACAGTAGGGATTCTTCAATTTAGTGTTTATTGTCATTCAACGATAGATGACTCGTTTTCATGCAAATTCTTTCACTTGAGAACTGCTCCAAACATCTTAGTTAGGTGTAAAATTGCACGACTAAGATCTCCTAGGCAAACACATCAAAATGAATGACAGATTTCTTAAATGATCTTAAATTAATTCTGACTACTTTGAAGAAGTGTATACTGCCTACGGTGTCTCATGAGGAACAAACAATACTATTGACGCTTTTTCAACTGGATTACCATGTTAGATAAACAGACTAGCTGTGACCAGGGAAACATCATCTACCAGGACTTCATGGGGACTTACTTGAAAGCAGTACTGTATATCAATAAGGCATGTTTGCCTGCAGTTTACAAGTATCTCATTCCCATAATATAACAGAGTCAATAATGGGCCACTCAGGCACAGCAAAGGGAATCTAAACCAACAGAAGGAGTAGCTGGACTGGAGCAGAGCGCACAGAGCTCAGTCATCGAACAAATCACCTAACCGTAACGGTTGGTCCATCCACGGACCAACTGTGGAGGGTTGACAACTTGGCTTCATTTGAATGCTGCACCTTCAAAACAATATACAGTTGGAGATAGTTAGGGTACACAGTTCCGAGCCAGAGTAGATCATGTCTGTATTATAGCACCTGTCAACAGCTAAGAAAAAACACAATGGAAAGGGAAAGGGAAAGGGAAAAGAGGATCCCTAGTCAGTGTATCCCAATCCCATGTCCATGCCGCTTTACACATGGGGCTAACATTCTGTTTGTCCTCATAGCACATAATAATCAAGGAAATCCCTCCCAAAATAAAACACCCTCACAGACACAACGAAACACACATCTATTATCTCTCACACATGCCATGTATGTATGAAGTCACACTCAAGCTTAAAAACACCCGAATTTGGGGGGGGGGGGGACATTCAAAAGCACATCCCTTCAAAAAACATTCATTCTAAAAACATACCAAATGCACCTCTCCAGTGAAAAATAGGTCAAAACTGTGATTTTTCCAGTTTTTTAATGATATTTCCACACTATGAAATTGAAACAATACTCTGAAATTGTGAAAATTATAATAATGCCCTTTTTGTGTAAGATCTGTTTGAAAAAAATAATGGAATTTCAGACTGTTCAGGTGGGATGGAGTTTTAGGTCCAGATCATGAAATAATCTGATCTGACTATTCTAACAAATGACCAGTCATCTTTTATGTGCATACTTTATGTATCCTCCTACTTTGAAGGGGTAAATGGGGTAGGCTCTAGAGCAGTGGTATTAAAAGTCGGTTGAAAGGGAACTGCTGTGGGGTAGCCAACAAAGAAAACAAGAAAAATAATATTTAAGAGTTTTTTTATTTATTTTACGGGGGGGGTTTGAACTTGCAACCTTCCAGTTACTAGTCCAACGCTCTAACCACTTGGCTACCCTGCCACCCCAAGTACAAATCATTCTATGGGACAAACGTTTTTGAGAAAGATTACTTGAAAGAAAAACGATTTTATTGAGTACATTTGTTTATTGTTTACTTTTCATTTTGATGAAAATGCAATGAATTGAAGGTTATTTGTTGATGTAAAAGTCCAAATTGACCGATTTTATGGTTGTGTCATTAGATTTTGGGTGGGGTGGGGTCAAGAGAATTTTTTTGGGGGGGGGAAATTGAGTCTAAAGAAATTCTGGCAGGAAATATGTGGTCCCCAATCCTATCTGCCAATCAGGGCTGTGCATGTAAATATATAAACATTTGTATCAACACTAGTGCTTAGCAATTAGTGCTTTTTGGGTTCGGTTCAGTTTTGGTTTTGGTCATCTCTATAGAGCTATGCTGTCTGACAAAATCACTATTTTAGTAGTTCTTCAAAGTAAATAAGGCATACTTTTGTGAACACTGAATACCAACTATCAATCACGTAGATCATGTATTTTCAGGTAGACATACCTCGCGAAGCCGTCGCTTTCTATCCCTCTCGAACATCTGCTCCACACAGACCAGACAAATAGTTAATCATTGTAGTTAATTACCACGTTTTCTGTGCTAAACTATGTAGAATATTGGCCTGTTAGAAACTCTAACTCCCAACTACATCGCACAGTTTGGGTTTGATCTCATTTATCTCTAGAGAAACTGCACATCGAGCTCACAAGAAGAAAAAAACGAAATGGAACTCAAATAATTGAACCAACATCGGTCAATTAGTTGCTTAAAAATAACCGAAAATAACTCAGCACTAATCTAAACACCCACACAATCAGACTAAGCATTTCAATGGCAAAAGTAGACTCAGGAAAATAAATTATAAAAAAGATATTTGGATTTATATTCAAGAAATAAACACACACAGGGATTTATTAGACATACAGCGATGATTTTTAAATAACATTTAAAAGACTGGATAGGGGCTTTAACACATCAACAAAACCACATAACCTTAATGTTCCTGAGCGGCTAAGAGGTCCTTCATGACTACCCACTGGAGAGCAATGCCACAGAGCATGGTTGTGTCCCAAATGGTACTCTACTCCCTTTATAGTGCACTACTTTGCACCAAAAGGTTGCTGGTTAAAATTCTTGAGCTGACTAAGTGAAAATGATGTCAATGTGTCATTGAGCAAGACATATAACCCTAGCTGCTCTGGATAAGAGTGTCGGCTAAAATGAAAATGCTATTTGATCTCCTCAGATCTTCCTTGGAGAATCAGACCTGAGGAAATATTTGCCTCGATATTCCCAAAAATTCCCTGACCTCTTTGTCAAGCAACTTCAAAACCCATGAGCTGAAGTAAAATGATTCACTAATGGTTAAGCAGAAATGTAACATCATTGAATAATCTCTTACAGATCACGGGCCCCATTATCTGTGCATTATAATAGTATACTTATGTCCAATCAAGCTACCAAACTAAACCCACACATAATGCTCCTTTTTTTGCTGTGAAAGACTCCAAGATTTTTCATTTACCCATCCATAATTGTTCTGTTGTGTTATTTTCTACACATTAACTGTGAAACGCAGAGAGCGGAGAGGCAAGAAAGAAGCGAGGGACATCAACTAAACAAACTACAGTTTGAGTAGTGTTTAAATGGCAACAGCTTTGGAGGCGCAGGAGAACCTATTTTTAGAATCATTCATTGCTTTATGTGTTTCCATCAGAGGAGGCTGGTGTGGGGAGCTATAGGAGGACATTCCATCAATTCCATGTCAGCCATTACAATGAGACTGTCCTCCTATAGCTCCTCCCACCAGCTTCCACTGGTTTCCATAATTCAAATTCAAGTGTTTCACCGTCTGGTGGCTAATGGATTACTCTTGCAGTGGGAAAAGTGCATGGACACTGGGCAGGCTCTGGTCAAATGCAGTGCACTATGTAGGGAATAGGGTGCCATTTGGAACACATCCTAGGTACCAGCATGCTAGCTGCTAAACCCAAATGCTAGGGATATACAATAAGAGTACAAAACATTAGGAACACCTTCCTAATATTGAGTTGTACCCCCATTTTGCCCTCAGAACAGCATCATTTCATCGAGGGGAATGGGCTCTACAAGGTGTTGAAGTGTTCAACAGGGATGCTGGCCCATGCTTGCCACAGTTGTGTCAAGTTGGCTGGATGTCCTTTGGTTGGTGGACCATGGGAAAAACATGGGAAACTTTGGAGTTTGAAAAACTCAGCAGAGTTGCAGTTCTTGACACACTCAAACCAGTGCGCCTGGCACCTATTACCATACCCTGTTCAAAGGCACTGAAATATTTTTGACTAGCCCATACACCCTGAATGGCATACATACACAATCCATGTCTCAATTGTCTCAAGACTTAAAACTCCTCCCCTTCATCTACACTGATTAAAGTGGATTTAACATAGCAAGTGTTCCTACTGGTTTGTACACTCAGTGTACATTTACATTCCAGTCATTTAGCAGAAGCTCTTATCCAGAGCAAATAGGGTTTAGTCTTATTCAAGGGCACATGGACAGATTTTCCACCCAGCGATCCTTTCTGTTATTGGCCCAATACTCTTACAGTTTTTCTCAATTGCTAAAACACAATTTCTGAAACCTTGCTCCATTTCCTGAATACATTAAACACACAACCTCAAGCACTATTTACATAACCTCTGACTCCTCTTGCAAAATGAAACATTCGCCTCAAAACAGTTTTACCTGTGTTCAAAATCAAACACTGCTCTCAAATCATAAACAAAGTGATCAAAATCATATACACTCTCAAGCAGTCAGTAAACAATACACCGAAAAATAGAAAACACATTGTTCAAAACATACGATTCTCAGGGAGAAGTACATTTTAAATGGTTTAAGATATTGACAACAGACTGCAAAATTAGCTAAATGAGTCGAGGCAACTGAGAAATTTGTTCAGCCAATGGGTTTTAGTGTTTTAGCAATTTAGAAAAACTGTAAGCGCTAGGCGGTTAATTAATCTACAGTGCTGTAGCATTCATTTGGTGTAATAGTGCCACATCAATTAGGCTAGGCTACACATTTACAAGAACCCATTGGCTCAGGGTCTGTGTTTTTAACAGATTGGCACTTCGGCAAAGACAAACAATAAACATATACTGAACATATCAATAAGGCTAATTTACTACGCTCCGCCACCCAATATTGGTCCAAGCCCTTCACTCACATTTTTTCTTGAACACATTCTACCCAAACACTCACACACTGGTTGCTTTCTCTAACTACGAGGTTTAGCATAAATACAAAGGGCTTGCAGATGGACAATAGAAATAGCCAACCTGATAGCCAGAGGGGGTGGGGTGAGAATAGGGATGGGGAGAGGAGAGGGGTACTTGGACTGGCTGCCAGACTAGTCTCACAGAACCAATATTTCCTTCCCATTCCCTAAATACCAAATCATGTGTACCTACATCTACATTTGTTCCCATAAAACATAGTGTTCTAGGACGATGGTGGTAACTGTCAGTGTGGATGGGTAAGTGGAGTGAGGAGTTATGTGGGACTGACTTCCTGTAGTCCATCCGCGACCTGTCCTGTGGCGTGTGTAAGACTTCCCCTCTTAGCTACTCCACTGCCTTCCAATGCTCCAAATACTGTTTAGTACAGTGTCCACCAACCTTTTCTGAGCCAAGATCTCAATCTGAGTCAAATGTAAACATGACTCAAAAAACATAAGCCTATACAACATGAACCAATTAAAAACAGTTCTGTAACAAATTAGGTTTGTGCAGTAAGCTATAGGCTCAACACATTAAACCTGCATAGTAGCTATTTTTCAAAAGCCCTGCTAATGTTGTTTTCCTCAGACCATTTAAAAAAACGTGAAGTATAATCACAGTGGTAATAGATAATGTTGTTGTATTACTCGTGAGGCATCAATTGAAATCATGAGCGGGTTTTTTGACTGATGGCGCCTGAATCTGATGTTCAGTCTCAGTGGATATATGGAAGGAGGAAGAGAGAGACATTGCCTCGGCAATGTTAACATATGTTTCCTATGCCAATAAAGACCCTTGAATTGAGAGAGAGAGTGCGAGAGAGAGAGAGCGGGAAAGAGAGAAACGGAATCGCTGCCCCTCACAATCCCTTAGTGCTTCCTCCCTCCGCTGACCAAAAAGGGGACACCGTCTTCCAGCTAATGGCGAAACTCGAGTCACACTCATGCACCAATTCATGTTGTTACTCGTATGACAAGACAGCGTAAAATACTCCTTGAAACAATGCGAGTTTATCGATACACTTTTTAGCACGAGGTGATAGAGGGCGTTTCATGGCTTATAAAAGCGTTGAATAAAGTGTTGTGCAGTTCGTGAACGATTCGTTCTATTTGAACGACTCTTTTTACTGACTCGAGACTCATGATTCGTTTTTCTGCGTGACTCGTTCATTTAAATCGTTCGTTTGACCTGCTACTGCTGGTCACAATGAGTCCTACAGCAGGTTTGAAATCCAATTTATGCTTGATCCGAAAATGTGGTCGGATGCTTCGTATAGACTATAGACTCAATTGCGGGAGTTAAGTATTTTCAGTAAGAAACTGCTAAAACACACGTGAAACATCAAAGTGATTTACAAAGACGAGTACCAAGAGCAAGAGAGGGAGTGCAGGGATTTAGTGTCCACCACTAAACGCTACATGCTACATGCCCATGCTAAAAGAAAGGAAAGCGGTGGGTTGATAACAAAGTGTGTCATTGTAGCTAAGTACTTTTAAACAAAAATTCAGATCTCTTAAACTTTTCGTTCATTTTCATTCTATTATCTATATACAATAGGCCATAATTGATGGCCCAATAAGGCTGGTATATTCCCACGTTCAAGGAGCTTTCCATTTTTATTGGGTTATTTTGCCTAAAAACCTTTAGGCGTACCTATAGAAAAATAAAAAACAACTCTGCATCTCTGCCCAGCCTGGCAAGAGTGACCAAACGGGTGTTTCGCATCACCAGTGGCTCTGCAGGTGCGGAGAGGATATTCTCCACTGCTGACAAGCTCTCCAGGCACCATCACATGAGCCTGAAGCCACAGACCGGCCAAACTCGCGTTTATAAAAATGAATTCAAATGCACTAATAAGTCCTTTTCGTTTAATTTCGATTAAATTATAAGTAAGTCACAGCCGATATGCGCAATTTATATACTATAATGATTTAATACAACAACAAAAAAAATTAAATGCTGAACGCTTTGTCTTACCAGACTATTCTGTCGCACTCGCAAATCCGTCACAATGTATTTCTTTATAATAATATATAGCCATTTTCTTTCCTTCTTAGGCTCCCTGTCTGGCTCCTGACCTATTTAGAGTGTTTATATGCTGTTTAATATGACATGTAGCCTATTTATAGTGTCTACATGCTGTTTAATATGACATGTAGCCTATTTAGAGTGTCTATATGCTGTTTAATATGACATGTAGCCTATTTAGAGTGTCTATATGCTGTTTAATATGACATGTAGCCTATTTGAATGATGTCCCCTTCTTACCTCTTACCTTTTCATGTTTTATTCAAATCATTTTCTTTCAAATCCATATGGTTTGATTTCAATACTTAAAAAACAATTGGTAAGTCCAGGGAGTCACAAAAATAGATGGGTGTTGGTTAAATTTAGATTTTAATGAATGGAGCGGATTTGGAGCAGCCGTTTTTTCCCTATTATCGCAGGGCGGTTTTTAGCAGAGTGGTAGGAAAGCACATGAAGCGCTGGAGTGCTGCGCAAGCACAGCTCCATGAGCGGGATTTCCAACTGTTCAAATCTGCATGCTCTGCTATGCAGATGCCAAATCAAGCTCCCTACCGCATCACCATGCGCCTCCACAATTTTGTAAGAGTGCAAGAAGTATGAAAGCGGCGGCAGCATCGTCTGCAGCGGCAGCATCGCAGTAAACTTCAGACATCAGATTGACTATGTCAAGCCTTTAATACACACTCCTCCGGCACTGTAGGTCCAGAGAGGTGCTCCGACCGGGAATTGTCTGTCATATGCACGCAGGAAAATAAATAATGAGCATGAAATATACAAATACATGTTTAGAACTAATAATTGATCGCATGGTGCAAGAAAGGCTACAATTAATTGATTATAGCATGTTATGATGGGCAAAACTTTGTTGAATCAAAACATACACAGTCTCAGCACTACAAACTCGAACTCGAGAACGAATCGTTTGGGGGGGGCTGCAGTTCGCTAACTTATCACCCTGTCGCTGGCCGCCTTTGGGGAGGGTGTATAGTGTGAAAGGCCGAAACACCCTAGGAACCAAAGGTACACTACTGACGATGCGCTCCCCAAATTTCACCACGCTCACGTTCATTAACTATTGGAAGTGCTTGCACAAAGGATAGTAACATCTCATCCTGTGTTCTTGGAATCTGCCTGGCTACCCAGACTCCTTGCTCCGGCCAAGCGCTACGCCACGCCCACGGACGTTAAACCTCGTTCACAATACCCATAAACACTCCGTTATGTTGCGCCAAATGTCATGCATTCCAATGGAGATATCCACAACGGATTAAGGCTCCATTGCAAGACAGACGCCGCATTCTTTGACATTTTTCAAACTGCATTGTCTTCAGTCCAGTCAGAGTAGTCAAAGAACAGGAAGTTACCAAAACACAGAAAAAGATGAAAATATGTGTTTTTTAGTGATGGCTTTATGGGATAGCTAGCAACTTATAAACAATTACCCATTTCTATAAGTGAGTAGGCCTACTATTTTAATACTAATGTTAAATAATACACATTGGTTGTTAAGACAATTATATTATATGACTGTTGCCTCACGTTTAAAGTGTATTATGATGGTAATAAAGTTTGTTTTTGATGATAATTGTTAAGTGGGGGTCGGTAGTTACAAAAGTATCTTGAACCTAGCCTAGCTGCTCTGCAGCGCAAGCTAGCTTGACTTGCAGTTGATGGAAAAGTAACTAAACAAGACATATTTTATTATCACTTGAAAAAATATATTTATCCTGTGTCGAATGAAAAGGTCACATTTTTTTAATCTCCCAGAATGAAAAGGTCTTATTTTAAAATCTCCCAAAATAAATGCGATGGTGGAAATACTACTGTATTTATTTATTTTTTACTTTTGCGTTTTACTAAGAAATGGCGGAATGGTTTTTATTTAAGTAGTATGTGTTCAGGAAGTGGAAATGTGTCTAATAAGCTATAACAAGTTTGTTAATGGATATTTATATTTTGTGTTTTAAGTTATCATTCAGTTGTACTTGTCCGTTCAGATGCGGGGCAAGACTCCATGAAGATGACGTACGGCGTAATGAAATACATCACGATGTAAACTGGGCATTTAGTTTCTTCTCCACAATGAGAGAGATACTAACGAACGACAAAGCAGCCGAAGAATTTAGTGTGAGTAATCAGGGTATGTATCACCCTCACCGCAGTCAAGCTATGCATTCCGCCAAGAATCGTTCACAATCTAGTCCGGTTACAGCCACAACTAGACATCCTTTAAAATGTAACAAGGAATAATCGTCGGCCATTTTGTATGCCTAGCAATCAACAAATGTGCATTGTTTAAAGTACACAAATAACTGCTCAAATATGCCCCATTATGAACGAAATGTGAACAAGCGGCTCGTAGAATCATGACTCGTGTTTTTAGTTCATTGTTAGCCATTTGGGGGTCCAACATGTTCTGGGCATTACTGAGTCAAATCCACTTCCGCTTGTTTCCCGCCACTTCAATTGAAGGACGTTGCGCTACTCTGTTGCGGAAAAAACACGTGTGGTTATTAAAAGGACTACAACATCTAATGTTGGCTTCAACTTGGCTTTCCATACAAATCCTTTCTCATTATAAAACAGCGAAGGAGAGATTCAAATGGTGAGATTAATTAATGCTACCGCTATTCATGGCTTAATTATGTATGCCTGCGTCAGCCACACAGGCTACAGAAAAATCGCCATGCATGCATCCAATCTATTTAGTCAAGCAATGTCCACATTATTCTCACATATTTTATAGTGGTTAATAGCGTTGGGCCATGGTCACAGGTTCGAATCCCGAGCCGACTGGGTGACAAATCTGTCGACGTGGCCTTGAGCAAGGTACTTAACCCTAATTGCTCCTTTAAATCGCTCTGGATAAGAACGTCTGCTAAATGACAAAAATGTACATGTACAATTAATATAAATGCATTTGCACTGACTTTTAGGCCCTATATGTACAACTGTATAAATTATACAATTGTATAACATTAAAGTCTTTGAAAAGTATCATTAAGAATGAATAAGTCCCTGGATTTGTCTTGCCTATGTCTGTATGAACCCTGCTTGGGCCAATTTGCATATATTCACTTTTATTTCTCTAAGTACACACGTGGAACTGCAGGCAAATCCTTTTTATTTTAGTTTCAAACCATTTTGAAATTCTGATCCCAATGTCACACATTGGCCTCATTATTTATAGATACCCTCTCAACCAAACCCTCTCTCTCGAACCTCCAACAAGATTCAGAAAGCCTGCTGCTGAAGGATCCTGTAGTATTAGTTGCCGTGGCAATACATCTACAGATTCATTGGTCTTCTAGCACACTTGAGTGTGTGCATATTAGAGTGTGGCATATTAGAGTGTGGCATATGCAAATCTCAGCATCGCTATTGAGACAAGGCTAAGTGGGACATCAGCGCAAACATGGATGTTTGGCTACCCTATGGCTCTCTCTATACAGTACAAACCTGGGTGCTCTCCTGGTTCCCAATGACACCTCTAGGATCCTCTCCCTTGAATATTTAATGCATGCAAACAACCACAAGTATTGTTACACTATCTACTGTATGTACAGTGCCTACAGAATGTATGCATACCCCTTGACTTATCAAGACATTTCAGCTTTACATTTTTTTTTATTAATTTGTAAAAAATAAAACATAATTACACTTTCACATTATGAGGTATTGTGTGTAGGTCAGTGACAAAAGAAATCAATATTTAATGCATTTTAAATTCATGTTGTAACATAACAACATTTAGAAAAAGTAAAGGGGTAATTTCTGAAGGAGCTGTATGTAAGCAATATACCCCTATCTGATTATACTACTATATCCAGTATCCTCTGTAATAAAAAACTATATTGTTTATGCTTATTCATTATGTGAAAAAAACACAACAAAAAAAATGTGGTTAAAGAAAAATGAAGGATAACATTAACAAAACAAACTCCTGCACCACATCCCCCAACACATTCCAAGAAGGGGACACAAGCATGGACACTGGGTAACAGAGCTCATCTACTGTAGTCCCAAATATGAAAATACATCTCTATCTCTAAATGAATCTTGGTTAACCCATTTATGCTTACTTAGTCTGTCCACGAGAGATTATCTCTAAATAGCTGTCCATACATTTCCTGTGAATATACACTATAGCTCAAAAGTTTGTCCATTAAAATAACATCAAATTGATCAGAAATATATTGTAGACATTGTTAATTTTGTAAATGACTATTGTAGCTGGAAACGGCTGATTTTTAATGGAATATCTACATAGGCGTTCAGTGAAGAGGTGACTCAGGGATGCTGGCCTTCTAACCAGAGTTGCAAAGAAAAAGTCATATCAGACTGGCCAATAAAAAGAAAAGATTAAGATGGGCAAAATAACAAATACACTGGACAGAGGAACTCTGCCTAGAAGGCCAGCATCCCGGAGTTTCCTCGTAACTGTTGACGTTGAGACTGGTGTTTTGCGCTGTTTTGTGAAGGGGGTAGTACACATCATTGTACAAGATCTTCAGTTTCTTGGCAATTGTTTGCATGCAATAGCTTTCATTACTCAGAACAAGAATAGACTGACGAGTTTAAGAAGAAACTTCTTTGTTTCTGGCCATTTTGAGCTTGTAATCAAACCCACAAATGCTGATGCTCCAGATACTCAACTAATCTAAATAAGGCCAGTTTGATTGCCTCTTTAAACAGCACAACAGTTTTCAGCTGTGCCAACATAATTGCAAAATGGTTTTCTAATGATCAATTAGCCTTTTAAAATGATAAACTTGGATTAGCTAACGAAATGTGCCATTGGAACACAGGAGGGATGGTTGCTGATAATGGGCCTCTGTACGCCTAGGTAGATATTCCATTAAAAATCATCCATTTCCAGCCATTTCCATACACTGTATTCTGATCAATTTGATGTTATTTTAATGGACAAAAAATGTGATTTTTCTTTCAAAAACAAGGACATTTCTAAGTGACCCCAAACTTTTGAATGGTAGTGTAAATACACTTAATATAATATATGCACATAGAGACACATAAAATAGTGAACATCATAATCTAAAACTCCCCCTGCAGCAAGACAATTTAAAATCTTAGTTTAAACGCTCTCATTGTGAATTCTCACCGGAGTGCTTTACCTTCTTTCTACAAGAACAAAGTGAATTCTTTCCCTCCGTCCCTACCTCCCTCACACCATCCTGAAGATAGAGAGAGAGAGCATAATTTTACCTCATTAGTCATGATAATATAATGCAATTCCTTCTCCGTACGTAATTAGCATAATGGCCCATAATGGTCGTAATGGTGTCTTCTCATCACCTTAACAATACCAGCCTGTTAACTATGCTATAAAAAGTACTTCAAGTAAAGTGCATTACATAATTCTGCAATTGTGATGCTTCACCACTTTCTGAGGAGTTCAAAGCCATCAATCATATGAGGAGATGAAATCAGTGTTGCCTCAGTTGCATCCTTTTACTGTGAACTGCGAGGTATTTTCTTAGAAAATTGTATTTCTTAGAAAGTATATGGTCAAATTTTCATTTGTAATAATGACATAGTAATTACCCTAAAAATCCCATGTCGGTCTCCTAGAGATGTAGGCCTGCTAAAACAAGCTCAACTATATGCAATTGAATCTAGGTAGTAAGGTTTCATCAAGCGGTACTGTTGCTACTGTACATGTCCACAGATACATGTGCTTCTACCTGAGCCTTGCTAGTAAATCTATACCCTGGACCAATGACGTTGCTAGGACAAATGGCATGCTATTCCCCTATGGGCCATGGTCAAAAGCAGTGCACTATTTAGGGAATAGGGTACCATTTGGGATGCAGTAATGGTCCCTTGTCCAATCAAAGGATCTGCTTACATTACCAAGCATATGGGCTCAAAGAGAGAGCAGAACAGAACACATGCATGCTGACAGACGGTATGCCAGCCTATCGTTTCCCTGGATATCATAGCCCTGGCTTGTTTTAAGCAAGCGGACCAGACACAAACAAGCACTCCTGTATTCATGAGATTCTCTAATCCATGAGATATGATGCCAGTCCCAGCTTCTGTCCTGACAGAATACAGTAAAGAAAGACAGTCTGAAATGATACCCGATGTACTATAATACACAACTTTTGACCAGAGTCCATAAAAGTAGTGAACAGTGAATAGGGTGCTATTTGGGACGAACCCAGAGACGAGTGAGCTCTGTTGAACTATTTCATTGGTTCCAGTTTGCCAAGCAAACTCAGTCAAGCACAGATAAAATTATTATTAAAAAAACAAATACTATTTGAATCCAGGTCTGTAAATAAGACAGACACATAAAAACAATGTCCCATCCAGCAGCCTGCTCCTTTTATAGCAAAAACTATTTTTAAACTACTCCTGCATTCTTTTGCCTCTTTAGAGACAAACATGTCCCTCAGATGTTCAGAAATACAAATCTGGAACCACACTGTTGCAAGGAGGTCCGTCCATGCATGCATGGTGCTACTCTGTGGTTGAGCCACAAGAGCCAGTGCAGTTAGTTAGTAGTGAGTCCCTAAGATGACACAGGAGGCCTGTGGGAAGTGGGAACAGTAGCCTGGTCCCAGATCTGTTTGTGCTGTCTTGCAAAGTCCTATGCTCATTGTAGCCCCAAACAACAACACAACAAAACAGGTCTGGGACCAGGCTATGGGAACAGTTGATATCATGGCCATGTATTGTACTCCTCTCCTGAATGAGCATACCCAGCGTCTGGGATTGTGGGAGCAGCTAGTGGATAGCGAGCCAAAGCCAAGACCCCAGAGGACAGAACAGATGTATTTACGAGCAGCAGGGCATACCCATCTGTCTATCTGTAATATGCATGTTACTTTTGGTACTCAGACCAGGCAGAGAGAAATAGAGAACTAGCCAGACCCAACCTGGTCAGTGAAAGGCGGGCTTGTATCCACACCACACAAGGGGGATTTTATTTTCCCACTAGTACAACAAAAGCAATGTGATCACACTGTCTCAGTTAGTTTCGGATGACTTCTGTTGACCATCCGGCAATTTACTCCAAGCCACGGAGATGAGAAAGAGAGATTCTCGGAAATCAGCTCCGCACCATGGTGCATTTCTCACGTTGTTACGCCATCTGGGTGGAAAGAATAATGCTCAGATAAAGACCAACTGCACTGCAAACCCCAAGGCATTTTGTACTCAAATACTTCTAGTAAGTTGAACTCAAAGTCATTATTATTTAAAATGTTTTTGGTACTGACTCAAAACTAAATGAGAAGTCACACCAACTCTATTTTTTAAAGTTATGGTAACAAATTAACTTTTTTCCCAGCATGCTCTACTGCAGGTAAAAAAAAATTCAGATGTGTTTTTGCATGTACATTGAGTGATTGATTGATTAATCTTATGCTACACCAAGATAAATAACATACACTTTTCTAAATTAATCCAATCGTTAATTTAGAATTTCTGCACCCGTTACTGAAATGGTTATTCCATTTTAAATTACATAGGTAGTGTACTCCCACTGTTCCTAACCCCGGCAGTCACGAATGCCGGTTGTGGGTGAATACACATTTTACACATCACTTTGCAAGGTTCCAGAAATCCTTGTTGGAAGATTCCTGGAAATCCATAAACCAGTAATTTTTTTTATCTGGGAATTTGGGGAAAGTTACTGGAATTTTGCCACCCTACTATCAGACCTGATGTGGCCTGTAAACCGTGAGTTTTAGACCACTGTATTAGGGCAAAGCTAGGCCTCAAAATAAGGCTTTATGAGATATGTAATGTATTATCACAGTTTAACTATAACGATAACATTCGCCTAGGAATTCACTTGGTGAAGGCCACAGGACTGAAAATGAACTAATTCAATAACCATGTCTCTGTCACTAACAAATACAGTCATGGGTGGTAACTCTACAATTCACTCGAAAAGGCAAGGCACACTGGGAAATTATATTGGAGGTGTTAATAAAAAATGTCAAGCTGATACAACTCCAATCTGGACCCCCTACAGGGTCACAGTGACTCTATCAGATTGAGTAATGACCACATAATCACTTTATGTAACTGTACTCAGATACACACTACATTACCAAAAGTATGTGGACACCCCTTCAAATTAATGGATTCGGCTATTTCAGCCTCACCCGTTGCTGACAGGTGTATAAAATTGAGCACACAGCCATGCAATCTCCATTGACAGTAGAATGGCCTTACTGAAGAGCTCAGTGACTTTCAATGTGGCAGCGTCATAGGATGTGGACGAGCCCTGACCTCAACCCCATCGAACACTTTTAGGATGAACTGGAACGCTGACTGCGAGCCAGGCCTAGTCACCCAACATCAGTACCCAACCTCACTAATGCTCTTGTGGCTGAATGGAAGCAAGTCCCCGCAGCAATGTTCCAACATCTAGTGGAAAACCTTCCCAGAAGAGTGGAGGCTGTTATGGCAGAACAGGGGTGACCAACTCCATTAATGCCCATGATTTTGCAATGAAATGTTCAACAAGCAGGTGTCCACATACTTTTGGTCATGTAGTGCATATAGTGCAATGGGTTCCTCTAAAGTTTTGAGTAATGACAGCACATTGGGGTTTACAGTGAGCGAAGAGGGGGAGAGGGCTGGGGCACTGCTGTCTTGGGCCGAATAACTACGTAAACATGTTTCATGTCTCAGTCGTTCTGCTCTCTTGTCGCTATCTAGGCTAAAGCGAGCACAGAGGAAGACAGAATACTTTTGTCTAGAAAGAACGCTGCAATAATCCCCCAGCCAGAGGTCACCTCCTGAACATGTCATCAAGAGGAAATATCCTATCTGCTCTGCCCACCCTCTGTGTTCTGAACAACCGGATACATCCAGTTTTCAGGGGAAATGGAAAGAGCCTGTGGAGTTCTACTTTTGGGCGTTAACAAGGCGACACTCCATCTTACGTATCTCCTCCTCCACATTTACTGGAGTGGTTCAACAGTACAGAAAATAACCTCACCTGGCAGAATTTTTTTTCTCGCAGGACCAGAAAGAAAGGTTAGGTTCTAAGTTATAGGTTCTAGGTTATGCTCTGCCTGGAAGTGAATTACAGTAGAATCAGATCAAGGACAAAGCTAGGACAACAGAGGACACATCTCTTATTAAACCACTGATTCATTCATGAAGGCTTATTAAAAAGGAACCCTCCAGAGAAACCCTATGGAACAATCAGTGGGAGACTATAGGTCCTATCAGTGCTTCTACACCTGCATTGCTTGCTGTTTGGGGTTTTAGGCTGGGTTTCTGTACAGCACTTTGAGATATCAGCTGATGTAAGAAGGGCTTTATAAATACATTTTATTTGATCAGTGGGAGACTATTGGTCCTATCAGTGGGAGACTATGCTACGTCCCAAATATAGAGCACTACTTTTGACCAGAGCCCTCAGGGCCCATAGGTCTCTGGTCAAAGTTAGTGCACAATTCCCCAGCTAATTATTGTTATTATTGTTATTTTGCTTTATGAATTCCCCACGCTCCATCCAGCCCTCCCTCTCACCATCAATCAGCCCTCCCTCTAACCATCAATCAGCTATGATGAATAATGGTTCAAACAGAAGTTGATATAGCAGCACAAACACTGAGGAAAATAAATATGCATCGGCCTCCCGAGTGGCGCAGCGGTCTAAGGTACTGCATCGCAGTGCTAGCTGCATCACTACAGATCCTGGTTTGGAACCCAGGCTGTGTTGCAGCCGGACATGACCGGGAGACCCATGGGGCGGCACACAATTGGCACAGCATCGTCCTGGTTAGGGGAGGGTTTGGCCAGCTGGGTTGTCCTTGTCCCATCGTGCTCTAGTGACTCCTGTGGCGGGCAGGGTGCAGTGCATGCTGACACAGTCGCCAGGAGTACGGTGTTTCCTCCGACACATTGGTGTGGCTGGCTTCCGGGTTAAGCAGGCATTGTGTCAAGAAGTAGTGTGGCTTGACGGGGTCGTGTTTCGGAGGATGCATGGCTCTCGACCTTTGCCTCTCCTGAGTTTGCATGGGAGTTGCAGCGATGGGACAACACTGTAACTACCAATTAGTGTGAAGATAAAGGAAAGAATACAGAAGGAAGAAATTAATGTTCTCCAAATAGATGATATGGCATTTTACTCTATGGACACAATCATGTAAATATTAGTCACAGGTATCACTGTCTATTTTGTTATTGTAATTTTAAAAATTGGAAAAAGTTGGTGGTTGCATTCGATCAAAGTTTTTATTTTAAGTAGGACTTTCAGCACCCCGCGGAATGACCACAGTTTTACAGGATAAACATAGGTACAGGTAAGCGTTTTCTGAATTGACATTTTTACAAGAATCAACTGATGGTGACTCAATGTTGTTGCTAGCAAATCCTGTGACCTGTTACCAAAACTCAACTCTGCCTCGATATTAAATAAGAAGTTGAGCGTTCCTCAGCCAGCTTCCCAGTAGATTACAACGGCGATGGACAGAGTTGTGAATAAAACGTTAACAGTATGTTGCCACGCTCAACAAGAATAGCCTATGTAGCTACCAACACCCCAGTATACCAGAGCAAGACGGAAACACAAAGAAACAACACAACATAGTCTCCCCTCTGCATTCAAGCAGCCCTTGGCAGCTGATTCTGACCAGGCCAAATAGATTCCAAGAGCGATAGGTGGGCTATGTTTATGTTTTTTACAGTCGTTGGTTTATAGCCATGGATATACGCCCATGTTAGGAACTTCCCTCTTGCACCCATTTCAGCAAACGGGTAGTACCGGCTCTATGTAAGCAAGCCAACGTTTTCAATGATTTGGCCAATGAACCCTGTGGAGCACCTAGTTAACAGTGACAGCCCATCACATTACCCAGGAGGGAGAGATGTACCCTTCTACAGACACGACCCCCTTTATGAGAGTCACAACTGAGCATCTGACACTGAAGGAGGCAGTGTAATTCTGCGTTCGTAACCAAGTGGGAAGTAGGACTTTATCACATTCGACAGGAAAAAAATCCACTTGAACGGCCCTCAAACTGGTAATTACTAGTGGAACACTCGTCTATCATCCTGAGCACCCACTTCTTCCACATGGTGACCTCTAACGTCACCTAATAAGGAACTGGCCTCTATAACAGCAGTTAAATGCAACAACAAAACATTATTTATACAAATCTATTAATGTAGTTTTTGAACTTTATAATTTGCCAATCAGCATTTCTCAACGAGTTCAAATCACATGAATGCATCCAACTGGTATTTGTGACTTCCCAACTGGTAAATTCCCACCTCCCACATGGTTACAAACGCAGCACCAGTGGAAACTTCAGAGGCCCAACATAACAATTAGATCACAACACAAAATGCAAGGAACATTGTGAATACTGATTTTCCTGCAGTAACAAAACCAAACCGTGACACCAAAACTGCAATACGTACCGAACTGTGGGTTTGGTGAACTTTCATTCATTTCCCTAAAAGAGACACAGTGAGCACAGAGCAGCACTCCAGATTTTGTTTGACATTTTACTAAATTATTATTAATCGAGAGAGAGATCTAAATTCAAAGCAATGAGTATCAGAAGCCCAGATTACTTTTTATCACAGACTTTGAGATGAAAACTATCTGTCTCTGTCTCTCTCTCTCATACACTGCCTCTATCTCTCTTTCTCCCTTTCTCTTACACACTCTCTCTCTCTCTTACAACAGTAACAACAATAACCAAGGGTCAAAATAACCATACATTGAACAATAACAATAAGCATACAGTAGAGGACATGTGCAGGTTGATTGGTCTGTCAGAAACTGTCCCTCATCTTATGGCAGGCAGCAATGTAGTGCGCTGCCAACCCACAGCTCTCTGCGTCCTCCCTCAACAGGATGGGTAGCTTACTCTCATCAGAGAAGACTTTGAAACCTTGAATAAGGGTTTCAAATTTGGAGAAATGACACTCTCTAATTGTTTTATATTTTTGACATTTTGTCAGGAAATGCAGCTCTGTCTCAGGTTCTGCTGTTGTGCAGTGGTTGCACAGCCTTTCCTCTACAGGGAGCCAGGTTTTCCTGTGTCTACCCTTCTCAATGGCAAGGCTGTGCTTACTGAGCCTGTACTTTGTCAAGGTTTGTCTCTCAATTCAATTCCAGGGGCTTTATTAGCATGGGAAACATGTGTTAACATTGCCAAAGCAAGTGAGGTAGATAATATACAAAAGTGAAATAAACAATAAAAATGAACAGTAAACATTACACATACAGAAGTTTCTAAACAATAAAGACATTACAAATGTCATATTACGTATATATACAGTGTTGCAACGATGTACAAATGGTTAAGGGTACACAAGGGAAAATAAATAAGCATAAATATGGGTTGTATTTACAATGGTGTTTGTCTTTACTGGTTGCCCTTTTCTTGTGGCAACAGGTCACAAATCTTGCTGCTGTGATAGCACACTGTGGTATTTCACCCAGTAGATATGGAAGTTTATCAAAATTAGGCTTGTTTTCAAATTCTTTGTAGATCTGTGTAATCTGAGGGAAATATGTCTCTCTAATATAGTCATACATTTTGCAGGATTTCAGGAAGTGGAGCTCAGTTTCCACCGCAGTGTGTCTTCTCTTGAGAGCCATGTCTGCCTACGGCGGCCTTTCTCAATAGCAAGGCTATGCTCACTGAGTCTGTACATAGTCAAAGCTTTCCTTAAGTTTGGGTCAGTCACAGTGGTCAGGTATTCTGCCACTGTGTACTCTCTGTTTAGGGCCAAATAGCATTCTAGTTTGCTCTGTTTTTTTGTTAATTCTTTCCAATGTGTCAACTAATTATCTTTTTGTTTTCTCATGATTTGATTGGGTCTAATTGTGCTGCTGTCCCAGGGCTCTGTGGGGTGTGTTTGTGTTTGTGTACAGAGCCCCATGACCAGCTTGCTTAGGGGACTCTTCTCCAGGTTCCTCTCTCTGTAGGTGATGGCTTTGTTATGGAAGGTTTGGGAATCGCTTCCTTTTAGGTGGTTGTAGAATTTAATGGCTCTTTTCTGGATTTTGATAATTAGTGGGTATTGGCCTAATTCTGCTCTGCATGCATTATTTTTTTGTTCTACGTTGTACACAGAGGATATTTTCGCAGAATTCTGCATGCTGAGTCTCAATTTGGTGTTTGTCCCATTTTGTGAATTCTTGGTTGGTGAGCAGACCCCAGACCTCACAATCATAAAGGACAATGGGCTCTATGACTGATTCAAGTATTTTTAGCCAGATCCTAATTGGTATGTTGAATTTTATGTTCCTTTTGATGGCATAGAATGCCCTTCTTGACTTGTCTCTCAGATCGTTCACAGCTTTGTGGAAGTTACCTGTGGCGCTGATGTTTAGGCCAAGGTATGTATCGTTTTTTGTGTGCTCTAGGGCAATGGTGTCTAGATGGAATTTGTATTTGTGGTCCTGGCGACTGGACCTTTTTTGGAACACCACTATTTTGGTCTTCCTGAGATTAACTGTCAGGGCCCAGGTCTGGCAGAATCTGTGCAGAATATCTAGGTGCTGCTGTAGGCCCTCCTTGGTTGGTGACAGAAGCACCAGATCATCAGCAAACAGTAGACATTTGACTTCAGATTCTAGTAGGTTGAGGCCGGGTGCTGCAGACTTTTCCATCTCTCTCTCTCTCACATTATGTCTCTCCCTCTCTTACTCTGCCTCTCTCTCTCTCTCTCTCTCTCGTACACTATGTCTCTCCCTCTCTCTTACACTGCCTCTCTCTCTCTCTCGTACACTATGTCTCTCTCTCTCTTACACTATGTCTCTCTCTCTCCCTCTTTGTTCTGCATTGTGCTCTCTCTCTCAGCGACCGTGACGGAACAGAACACAAGACAGTCCACTGACTGGATGATAAATTCGATGGCTCAGATAAAATGTCAAAAAAGGTCATTGAGCACCAAGAGGTTTCAGTTTCAAGCAGTGTCCTCACTCCCAAGGTCTGCTCAACGAGGAAAATGCATACAATCACCCGTCTCAAATGGTAATGTGGTCAATCTGACTCGGATCAGATTCAACATTTGTTAGGGAGTAACTTGTCTTGCACCAAAGTCCATTACTAACATCTGCATTATGTTATTGTACTACTCTTAAAAGATGCTATAAAAAAGATCAGAATTGGGCTGCCTGTGTAAACGTAGCCTAACAACCTACATCTGTTCTGTGGGAGAAGGTTTTTCTGTGGGGGTGTTTTTATGGCATCTTTTAAGATTAGTACAAATCGCAAGGAGGTGACAGAGCCAAACAACCCAATTGGAGTATGCCAGGTTCTCCAGAGTTTACTCTTGCTATAACCGAGTCATACTAGGAAAGTACAGGATAGGACGGACTTTAATGTCCTCAAGGGGAAAATTGTCTTAGACACACAGTACTACTGTATACAAAATAGACACTGTACATTACACACTCAACATAATACATTGCATGTTACCCCTGACATACATAATGGGGCGGCAGGTAACCAGCCCGTGGTTAGAGTGTTGGGCCAGTAACCGAAAGGTTGCTGGATCGAATCCCCGAGCTGACGAGGTAAAAATCTGTCATTCTGCCCCTGAACAAGGCAGATAACCCACTGTTCCCCAGTAGGCCGTCATTGGAAATAAGAATTTGTTCCTAACTGACTTGCCTAGTAAAATAAAATAATAATAATAATACATGTTACATCCTGTCAGTGGCGTACTTCTGCTTGTAGTGAACATAAGCTTGTAGAAAAAATGATGGATAGCATTTGATTTGGCCGTAAGTGTTCGACATAGATCAATTTCCTTTGTTTTTTGTGTCTAGCACCAGAGATAGGCTAAAGCTTTGCATAGAGGCAAGACAAACTCAAGTAGACAAACTCAAGTAGACAAACTCACTCAGAATGGCTAGAAATGAATTTGAATATCAGACAGGGCAGAGGATGGTTCATTTGCCTGGCAGGTACCATATAACACGTTTATTTTCCTGGAGAGTGGAGAGGAGAGGAGCTCAGCCTAACACATGCTATATTCGGACCACGATTCAGCTTCAATGTCAACACAGTGTGAATGGACAATCATGTCAGGGGCAAATACTAAGGGTTACACAGAGGTCATGGCTGGGCCAAATGTGTTTTCTATACATTCTATGGCTCTGTGGTACAATACAGTGTGAAGCGATGGAGCAATACAGTTCTTTCCAGCCAACAATGCCTGGGGTGTTGGGGTTACATGACCACCCACATATTGTTGCCCAGTACTGTACTGTGTTGATTTGAATCAACACATGATATGACACAGGTGAATCAGTTCCATTGACGACAACATGGATGATGCCCTTGTCTCTCTGGAGTCTACTTCCTCCTCACTAGTCCCTCACTCCTATTGGTGACACTAAAGCATATGCTACCCACGGATGAGAACTCTGGTAGAAATTAATAAGATTCTTCTTGGGATCTCAACCTAACAGACAGTTTGACTAATCAATTTGAGTTTCAGGAGAGAAAAAAAGCCATCGAAGAACAAAGAAATCTACAGAGAAACCAAAAATCGATGAGGTTTGTTATCTTCCATGCTAACTGCCAGATCACCAGGGACAAAGAGAGAAGCTCTGGACAGTTTCCAGCTACAGGCTTCATTTGTCTGTGTTGCTCGGAGGCTAACCCTAATTTAGCACACAGCGTAGCATCCCTCATGCCAATTCATGTCCCGAAAACTACATTGAGAAGAGGGAGGAGGAATATGAATATCTCTCTCAATATGTTTCTCAAAAGATGTTGCACATTCTCTATGCATATGATATAACTGTTGATTTGCAGACATACACATCCACACTTTGCCTAACTTGTGTTGCATCCTAAAAGATTATTGCAGTAATTAAAAATATTTAAATAAAGATTGCTGAGCACTGTGTAAAGTGAGCACTGTGTAAAGTGAGCACTGTGTAAAGTGAGCACTGTGTAAAGTGAGCACTGTGTAAAGTGAGCACTGTGTAAAGTGAGCACTGTGTAAAGTGAGCACTGTGTAAAGTGAGCACTGTGTAAAGTGAGTACTCTATTTAGTCTAAAGAGAAAGAATGTTCAATCAACCGTTCTTGAATGTGGGGAAAAAGAGATTCCTGGTGCATCAAGGAGCAGGAATAGCCCAAGCATGACGTTACTTATCCGTTGTGCTTATTATATTGTGTTTATCATACACACCCACACACATACCTAAAATGCCGATAGCACTGCATGGTGAAACATGCCAACTACAAACATTAACCAAAGCCAGAAAAGTTGAATTAAGTGGTGTAGCCAAGAGGTAATCCAGAAATCCACACAAAAAGGCTCATAAGAGTGGAACATTTCCAACAGGTTTAATGGTCCAGCAGCCGTGTATTTTCTAAATTACAGCCAATTACAAATACGGAGAAAGTATTGTACTTTTATTTTTTTCATAAAAGAGCAAGTCAACAATCGTGAAGAAACCACTGTCCAATACAAGCTACAATTAGGTATCTGTCAAATTCAATCATTTCAGGAAAACATAGTGACTGTGAGCTCTCGTTCTCCATGGTCGACGTGAGTAAGACATTTAAGCATGTTCCCAGTCTGCTTCAAGATGTCCACCATTGTTCCTGTACCTAAAAAAGCGAAGGTAACTTAACTAAATGACTATTGCTCTGTAGCACTCACTTCTGTCATCATGAAGTGCTTTGAGAGGCTAGTTAAGCATCATATCACCTTCACTTTACCCAATACTCTAGACCCACTACAAATTGCGTACCGCCCCAACAGATGCACAGATAACGCAATCGCCATCGATTGCACCCTCGAGCGCCAGGGAGGAGGAGCGGGAGCAGGCGTGACAGTACCCCCTGCGTGAACCGGCCGAGACATGAGCGCTGGGCAAGCTGGGAGCCTGGCGAACCGGCTGAGGCGTGGGAGCCTGGCGAACCGGTTGAGGCATGGGAGCCTGGCGAACCGGTTGAGGCATGGGAGCCTGGCGAACCGGCTGAGGCGTGAAGGCCTGAAGATCCCGTTGCGGCGTAGAAACCCAATGGGCCGGCTGAAGCATGACGTGGGATGGGAACCTGCCGAGCCAACCGAGGCAAGGAAACCTCTCGAGCCAGCAAGGGCATGGAAGCCCGACGAGCTGGCTTAGGCACCCCCGGTTTCATCGGTGGCGGCCCCCGAGTCTGACGTCACCCACAAAACAAAAAGAACTCCCCGATGCTTCTTGTACTGGTGTCCGCATTCTGTCACATATTGTCACGGGAGCGGCGCAGGAGATGAGAAGCAGGTACGGGGAGTGAAGGTCTATTAGCTGACGGACATGAAACGGAACAGGAACAGCGTCAGGACAGGAACACATAACAAACACAACACAGAACAATGCAGACACAGGGAACACAACCAAGGAACAGACAGGTATAGAGGGGGTAATCAACAAAGTGAAGGAGTCCATGTGAGTCCAATGAGCGCAGCTGCGTGTAATGTTGGCAACAGGAGTGTATGATGACGGGTAGCCTAGTGCCCTCGAGCGCCAGGGAGAAGGAGCGGGAGCAGACATGGCACATTTGGCCTCACTTGATTAAAAAAATATTAAAAAATTAGCCAATCAGTGTTGAGCTGAGCTCAACTGTCGGTTGTCCTGTCACAGCAAAACGTGACATTACATTTTAGAAAACAAGCATCGATGACAAAGCGCATGGGCCCTCACAGCTCGTGGCCCCTCCACCCCCCACAAGTGGGTCTGCAGGGGTGTCCCGTACGCCAGTGAAGGTGCCCATAAGCAATCATTTCTGGTGAAAAAACATGGATATAGCATTTTGGAAATAAACTGTTCATATACAGTATTTATTTATATTTTTAGTCAGGGACCCACGGTCCGCCAGTTGAGTGTGGGGGCCATAGAGGATAAAAATCACACCAGGCTTTGACACGGATTGACATCAAGGTGTTTAAAAAGGGGAGTTGTGCTGATAACGTTTACACTGAAATAGCCAAACGAAGCCATTTCCACTTAGACAAGGGCTGGGGCACAGGCCATGGACAGGGCACTATTCATAGAAATAGAATTCCATATGGAAGGATTCCATTTCTATGGCACTATTCACTCTCCTGACTAACAACAGAGCAACCGAGAGGTTGATGAGGAGGAGGTTTGTGTGGGAGAGGAGAGAGAGACACGAAGTGACTCGGGTGAGAAAGGAAAACAGTGAGGTGGATGCAAGAAGAAGGGACTGGTGGGGGAGGGATTAAGGGAGGGAGGGAGTGAGGATAGTGCTGAGCGATTAAACGAAATGTTGGTTATTTCTCATTTTTAAACAAGTAATTGACCAATGTGGATCAAATATTTTGATTCCATTTCTTTCTTTCTTTTTGTGAGCTCAATGCCCACATTGTGCATTTCTCTACAGATAAATTCGATCAAGCTCATCAAGAGTTATTTTAACTTGTTTTGTACAGTAGTGGGCACTATATGCTGAGGTCATGGGTCACTGGTTACATGTATATAGGTAGCACAGATGACCGGGAAGGATTAACACAGGTGACCAGGAAGGATTAACACAAGTGACCAGGAAGGATTAGTACAGGTGACCAGGAAGGGTTAACACAGGTGACCAGGAAGGGTTAGCACAGATGACCAGGAAGGGTTAGCACAGATGACCAGGAAGGATTAACACAGGTGACCAGGAAGGGTTAGCACAAGCACAGATGACCAGGAAGGGTTATAGTACAGGTGACAAGGAAGGGTTAGTACAGGTGACCAGGAAGGGTTAGTACAGGTGACAAGGAAGGGTTAGTACAGGTGACCAGGAAGGGTTAGTACAGGTGACCAGGAAGGATTAACACAGGTGACCAGGGAGGATTAGCACAGGTGACCAGGAAGGGTTAGTACAGGTGACCAGGAAGGATTAGCACAGGTGAACAGGAAGGGTTAGAACAGGTGACCAGGAAGGGTTAGAACAGGTGACCAGGAAGAGTTAGAACAGGTGACCAGGAAGGGTTAGAACAGGTGACCAGGAAGGGTTAGTACAGGTGACCAGGAAGGGTTAGAACAGGTGACCAGGAAGGGTTAGTACAGGTGACCAGGAAGGGTTAGAACAGGTGACCAGGAAGGGTTAGTACAGGTGACCAGAAAGGGTTAGAACAGGTGACCAGGAAGGGTTAGAACAGGTGACCAGGAAGGGTTAGTACAGGTGACCAGGAAGGATTAGCACAGGTGACCAGGAAGGGTTAGAACAGGTGACCAGGAAGGGTTAGAACAGGTGACCAGGAAGGGTTAGTACAGGTGACCAGAAAGGGTTAGAACAGGTGACCAGGAAGGGTTAGAACAGGTGACCAGGAAGGGTTAGTACAGGTGACCAGGAAGGATTAGCACAGGTGACCAGGAAGGGTTAGAACAGGTGACCAGGAAGGGTTAGAACAGGTGACCAGGAAGGGTTAGTACCTTCTGACCAGGAAGGATTAGCACAGGTGACCAGGAAGGATTAGCACAGGTGAGAGGAGAGGGCAGTTCTTACCGTTCACAGCTTATAGAATCCATCTCCCTTCACCTTTTGTATAGGAATATGTGCATTGGCGCTATTTATATTTTATATGCGCAATAACTGGGAGCTTCACCCGAAAAGGGTAACGTTTGGAAAGCTGATTCTTGTTAACGCATTATGGATGGCTCTCCTGTGCCCGTGGCTTTTCATAGACGATCACCACTACACGTGGTAATTAACTACAATGACCATAATCCATTGCGTGATCGAAATACATGACCTAAGTGATTGATCGTTGGTATTCAGCAGTTATAAAAGTATGCCTTATTTACTTTGAAGAACTAAAATAGTGATTTTGTCAGACAGCAGGCAGCAGCTCTATAGAGATGAGATGATGACATGGAATGAAATAATAAATTCATCAAATAAAACAAATGTAATATACACAACAACTGAAATATTTTATTAAAGTAAATGATGGTTAATACTGTAAGTAATAAGCAGTAATGGAGAGTCACTACCATCATGGGACTTGTATTAATTGTTTAATTCTGTGTTGTTAACAGCGTTCAACCCACATAATGCACAGTGCATTGAATGTTTAAAAAAATAATCAAAACCGAAATAGAAAACTGTGATTATTTTTTAATAATCGAACCGAAGCCGAACCGACCTCAAAAAGCACTATTCACTCAGCACTAGGAGGGAGAGATGGGAGGGAGGAGAGGAGGGAGGGACTGGCGGGGCAGGGTAGGGAAGGAGGGAGGGATGGGATAGAGGGAGGAGAGGAGGGACTGGCAGGGTAGGGTAGGGAAGGAGGGAGGGATGGGATAGAGGGAGGTGATGAGGGAGAGACTGGCGGGGTAGGGTAGGGAAGGAGGGAGGGATGGGATAGAGGGAGGAGAGGAGGGAGGGACTGGCGGGGTAGGGTAGGGAAGGAGGGAGGGATGGGATTGAGGGAGGAGAGGAGAGGAGGGAGGGACTGGCAGGGTAGGGTAGGGAAGGAGGGAGGGATGGGATAGAGGGAGGAGAGGAGGGAGAGACTGGCGGGGTAGGGTAGGGAAGGAGGGAGGGATGGGATAGAGGGAGGAGAGGAGAGGAGGGAGAGACTGGCGGGGTAGGGTAGGGAAGGAGGGAGGGATGGGATAGAGGGAGGAGAGGAGAGGAGGGAGGGACTGGCGGGGTAGGGTAGGCAAGGACGGAGGGATGGGATAGAGGGAGGAGAGGTGCTGCTCAGCTGCTGTGATTATCAAAAAAAGGTCTCCCTGTTCAACAGTTTCTCAAAGCAGTATACCTGGGTCTCTTTCTGTTGTTATTATCCTCTTTCTTTTATTTCTGAATTGTTTTTATCTAGCAGGTGTGGACTGGGCCATGGTGTCTCCCTCTGTAATGATTAGGCTTAATCATGTCCATGTTGTTGACAGTGGAACGTCAATAAAGGGGGTAAATAAAGTGATCAATAATGTGTAAACCTGACAACATTTGGACAGAGCTACAGCCTCTGCTTTGTGTCTTTGGCCAGAGAGAATTATGAAGAGTATAGGAATAGAAATGCAATGGCAAATGGGTAGCTAAGAGATCATAAGAGATCCTGTTGCATGTGATATTGACTGGATCAACGTTCTACACCTAAAACCTCTGTAATAACAACTAACATGATACTAGAAGATAAAGGAAGGAGGTAGGAGGTAGGAGGGGAGGTTAGGTTAGGGTAAAGTAAATAACACTGAGGCCAGCTGTTTCCCAATTATCTCCAATTTGAGCTTCCATCTGTAGGCTTTGTCCCAAATGGCACCCTATTACCTATGAAGTTCACAAAAGTGTGCTAAATAAAGAATAGGGTTCCATTTGGGATGCCAGTGTACACTCAGCGGTGGAAGGGAGGGTGAAGAGATGAAAAGACAGAGGTCTTCTTGCAGGGAAGATCTCTCTAAGAGGTTCTGGATGGTGTTGTGTTGTGATAAAGGGCTTCTGTTGCTAAGATACTGGAAGCAGTGTGCATGCAGGATCTACGGTGCGGGGGGGGGATCACAGCCAAAGTGGTTTCTGAGAGGTGATGGGGATGATGACGTTTGGTCCTCAAGATCAACTCCAAACGCCTGGGAAATACACCAATCTACTGGGATAACTTTTGACCCTAACCCTTTTTGACCTTAACCCTTTTTGACCCTAACCCTTTTTGACCCTAACCCCTTTTGACCCTAACCCTTTTTGACCCTAACCCCTTTTGAACCTAACCCCTTTTTGACCCTAACCCCTTTTTGACCCTAACCCCTTTTGACCCTAACCCTTTTTGACCCTAACCCCTTTTGACCTTAACCCTTTTTGACCCTAACCCCTTTTGACCCTAACCACTTTTGACCCTAACCCCTTTTGACCCTAACCACTTTTGACCCTAACCACTTTTGACCCTAACCACTTTTGACCCTAACCCCTTTTGACCCTAACCACTTTTGACCCTAACCACTTTTGACCCTAACCACTTTTGACCCTAACCCCTTTTGACCCTAACCACTTTTGACCCTAACCACTTTTGACCCTAACCCCTTTTGACCCTAACCACTTTTGACCCTAACCACTTTTGACCCTAACCCCTTTTGACCCTAACCCCTTTTGACCCTAACCCCTTTTGACCCTAACCACTTTTGACCCTAACCACTTTTGACCCTAACCCCTTTTGACCCTAACCACTTTTGACCCTAACCACTTTTGACCCTAACCACTTTTGACCCTAACCCCTTTTGACCCTAACCCCTTTTGACCCTAACCACTTTTGACCCTAACCCCTTTTGACCCTAACCACTTTTGACCCTAACCACTTTTGACCCTAACCCCTTTTGACCCTAACCACTTTTGACCCTAACCCCTTTTGACCCTAACCACTTTTGACCCTAACCACTTTTCCACAAAATGTGACTTCCCTTTTTACTTGCACACACCTCATTGTACATGTGGTCATGGGAATCAACCAAAAACCAAACTGTTTTGATAGAATACACCTGGACATGGACAGACACAAGAGGGAGATTGGGGCTACCAGATTGCTTAAGTATAATGTACAGTATACACTGAGAGTACAAAACATTAAGAACACCTGTTCTTTCCATGACATAGACTGACCAGGTGAATTCAACTGAAAGCTATGACTCCTGATTGATGTCACTTCTTAAATCCACCTTTATCAGTGTAGATGAAGGAGAGGAGACAGGTAAAAATGTAAGCCTTGAGAAACTTGAGACATGGATTGTGTACAGTATGTGTGCCAAAATATTGAAGTGCCTTTGAACGGTCTAGCTGCAAGGTGATTCAGAGCCTCAGTCCCTGGACCACTTTCAGCGAGGGCTCGTTCTAGAGTGCACATACTCCAGTACTCAGGAGCTGGTTAAATGCTTCCATGGGGGTTGAATCTCAGAGGCAAATTAATAGCAAATCTGTCGGGGGAGATTCACGTTACGGCGCAGGGGAATTCAATTACAGTGGCCGCAAACCTGGTTACAGCTGGAGGGGAGCCAGGAGAGACTTGAGCCCGCTCACCTACACAGTCAAATCGGCAGAATTAATTCAACTACCATGGAGTCAAATGCAACACTATTTGACCCCCATTTTGTGTTAAAACAACTCATGTTTTGATATCCTGGAGATAATTCAAATGATATATTTGTTGTTTTTAATTAACTACCTTAACATGTTACACTTTTCTGTGTTGTTTTGAATGAACAATCAACTACAGCAGAGTACACTTCTCTTTCAGTTGACTTCCTTTGAGTTATAAAGATGTAAAGCTTTGTTTGAATATTTCTTAATGCGTCACATTATGGTGGTTTGCAATGTGATATTCAATCTCTGTTGGAAGCCAACGTGATGGAAGATGACCAGAACTTTTACGTCTCAACTCTCAATGCCTGACAGAGTAGGGAAGGAAATACAGCACATGAAGATGACCTCCACCATGTCAACTGGAACAACTATCTTACTAACGGTTGCTATATATCCAACCACATACAGATTGGATAAGTATAAAAAAATATATATTTCTTATATTTGTGTAGCATAAGATCCCTGTCCGAATACCCATACTAGCGTACTAAATAGAATGTGAAAAATTAACGTTTTATAGTACTTTTGAAAATAGTGCTAAAAATACGTAATCTAATGCGCGATTGCGTTGACTCTAGCCATTCGTTAATTTTGGTACAGCACGTCAATTTATCTGATTAGCACTAGAACCAAGTTTTTCTCCATCCACACTGACTTAAAGTGAAGGGAGCAGAGGAGAAGAGGAGTGAGCTGGCTAACTGCCACACAGCCCTGGCTGGTTCATTCTGTGCTGTGTGTCACCTGACTGGACGTCCCCCTCTGAAGGCCTCTCTCCAGCCAGGCGAGGCAGGGGAAGGGACAGTGGCACTGTCTGCCAGAGACAAGCCAGGTGATATGGAAGGTACTGCAGGTGTAAACTCCCTAGGGCTCCTCCTTCCTTAAAATATAGAAACTGTCAAACCAGGAATTAACCCTTCATAGATGGACAGAAGAGAAAGTCAACACTATATTGAAGCATGTCAAACTATTGTCGATGTAGCCATTTTATCAAGGTGAAAAGGCTAAAAGTCATATTCATGGTGATTTTAGCCAATAAGCATCCAGTATCTAAACTACCAGGTTTATAAGTGTTTTTCTTGTATTGTCAACTTTTAGACAGTTCAAGTTACCTCACTGTGGTTTACGGAAGAAGCGGGTCATCCCTGCAGGCATCTGGAGTACAGTGCACATACACAAAATACAAAGCCACCATCTCAAGCCAAGACTCAGCCAGCATGGTTATTTGTGCCTTGGGCTAATTCATGTGACCACTCCTGATACAAGCATCATCTGGGGAGCTTACATAAACATACAGCTCCACAGTGGAGAGCTGCTGGGACCTATATAAACAGGGGGAGATCTGATATAGTAAAAACAAGAGGATCGTGAGGAAAGAGAAACAAATACAGGAGTCTGTTCCCACACTTAGATATAAGGGTCACATGTCTGTATCACAAACTCTCTGACTGATATAATCAAAAGACAAAGAAAGTGGATTAGACTGATCTAGAATGCTGTATTGGAACACAACACACAACTGACCCATTGTAGCCATTGTAGCCTGGTATTTAGGTGGTATTGTGTGGAGTCTTGCTTTTAAGTTTGAGTTCTTTTTTTCACTTGCTCAATAATTCATTTACAAGCCCTTAAATTGCAATAGGGGACTGATGAACACTTTCCATTCCCCAGGTGTGTGAAACAGCAGTTCTTTGGAAGAGCACATATTTATATGTAGTAGAGAGAGAGAGAGAGAGAGAGAGAGAGAGAGAGAGAGAGAGAGAGAGTGTGTAAGAGAGGGAGAGTGTAAGAGAGGGAGAGTGTAAGAGAGAGAGTGTAAGAGAGAGTGTGTAAGAGAGAGAGAGAGAGACCCCCAAAGACCCAAAAAGCATCCTATTCCCTAGTGGACTCCTTTCAACCAGAGTCTTATATGTCCAGGTTAAATGTGGTGCACTATAAAGGGGAGACTGCCATTCGGGATGCAGCCTTAGTCTCCTGAATTGTTTTGGGGATATTCTACAGAGCACATAGATCGGGGGATCTCTCAAACACAATTTCCTTCTGACATAGAACTTGATACTAAAAAAGTCTTATCTCTTACAAACATCCTAAGTCATTTAAGTGGCCTAGACAAACATTTCCCCTCCCTCAGACACAATCTATAAAGGCCTAGTTTATTGTTAAACAATTCACATTTCAATAGGACAGACGCAATGATACCGGCCTAAGGAACTGCATTTCAGTGTCAAAGGCTTCACTACAGACTGGTTTGATTGCAGGCTGTATCACAATCGGCCGTGATTGGGAGTCCAATAGGGCGGCGCACAATTGGCCCAGTGTCATCCGGGTTAGGGTTTGGCCATCATTGTAAATAACAATTTGTTCTTAACTGACTTGCCTAGTTAAATAAGGTTAAATAAACAAATCAAAATGATTAAATATATCATTAAAACGCCAAATTATCAATAGGAAGCCGAATAATAAGAGGGGAATGAGAGATGACACGCATGGAGTTTTACAAATCAAGAGCTCTGAGGGTCAAAGTTTTTAAAATTAATAAAATAGAGCAGTGGTCCTCAACATTTTATTATGAACATAATAAAACACAAAACAGCATATAACTGTTGTTTCTCTATAGGCATATCCTTCGCAAAATCCCAATAACACCATGTTTTCATCCCAATTCTTCTAAAGTCTACAAACCCGAAACAGTACACACTAACTTCAGGAGGATGCTCATCTGTGCCAGCACTATCATCTCCTTCTGCCTCATAATTCTAGAACTTCTTCTAGAACTGTTATTTTGCCTAAATTCTTAAAACTTCCGTTTTACCCAGTGCGCTCAGATTGGCTTCGTATACGTGTTTTTTCGCTATCTAATATTAAATGGATGCTTTTGCTAATGGTCTTCTCCATGATAACAACTAGGGGACTGAGCAATGGTCAATCGAGACCGTTTCCGTAGCAACAAGCATCAGCAGCACCTCAAGACAAATTCAGCATCATTATAAGTCACTGTCTATTAACCAGTGAAAAGCGTTGAATGTGGGAAACATTAGTTCTAGCAATAATGAGAGACATTGCATTCCTGTATTCCCTAATGAGTATTCGGTCAATTATGAGAAATTGAATTATCTGCAATAAAATAGGCCTTTGACTCAGCAATTATGCTCCAACCTGGCGTAATAACATTGCCACTTGATGGAAGGCACCCCCTAAATCCATCTTTAACTAAAAATATTTGGTAGATTATTCCATGCGTAAAGTTACTTTCACGTGTATCAGTTTATTCATGAGTAATAAATGCGTCGCCTACTAAGAAATGTATAAAACAGGACTTACCTGCTTCCATACAAAGGCATCCTTTTCGTTTAACTTCCAAGACCCGACCACATGGATGGCAGACAGCATAACTCCAGTGATAACGGCAGCCCGCATCCGAACCGGGAGCAGTGTGTAAATGACATGGATAAAAAACACTGTCCACCAAATTCCCTCAGAGGCACTTTGCGGATGTACGAGGAGGACCCCGATCACTTGTAATACCAGCACGACTAGAATGACCACATAGCAGACTATCCACATGTGATCCTGATGAAACCCGTTCCGATTGCACACCACCATCAAGATGAGGATAAGTAAGATGGCCAAGGAAAAGACCACAACGTAAGCTATCCGGTATCCTCCCCCCGCGCAATGGAATGTCAGCATGACCGCGCACAGGAGCACCAAAACGGCCATGAGCATGGTCAAACTGCTCTGGTTGAGCCGGAAAAAGTAACGCTGGTACAGCCTCTCCAACTTCTCCGATTGGAATTTCTTGGATCTGAAAATCTGCATCATGCTGCTGCAGCACGCGACCATGGACATGTGAACTTCAGGCATGAGTTCCTCCTCCTCGGGTTTGGTGCCCTTCACTCTACGGTCCTCCAAGCCCAACTCCACCGATATGGGTCTCACTTCCACGGCTCCATCTGCGTGTTTAGGGGACGATCGGTTGTTGTTTCGAATCTCCTCTCCAGTGCCATGCTCTTGCCACGCAGACCTAGACCTAAAACTGACCCTGCTAACCATTGTCGTGGCTCGTCCTGGTCTGGGCTGTCGGTCGGGATCATCATCTCCTTCAGTCCATCTGCTGTTCGAACGGGCGAGCTTTTTGCTCGGAGATCTAGCCGAGTATGGGCATCCGTTGGCAATATACTCAGACTCGCCCCAAGCTGATCTCAGTTCAGTCCCTCCCCTCAGCCCAGGCGCACCGACTCCGGGCGGGCTAACACTGTTAGATCGGGACATGGTATTTCTCAGATAAAAAATAATAGAAAAAGCAACGCACAGAACCACACACGCGCCTGCTTAAAGTTTCTCATGAAAGCCAACTCGACCCTAAACTTTTTAAGAATTAGGCTATTGTTCTTGTTACAAATGTTGTTACATTTGTTACGTTGTTACAATGTTTTCGTCGGCGGCAGGTCTACGAAACGCCTGGTAAATCAGCGACGGGTTAATTCTAGAGGTAAGGTAACAATCAGAGGACGTTAAAGTCAATTAAATGTGTCCAGTTCACTACGGTAGAACAAATGTGTGTCCAGGATACTGTTGAAAATGTGATGCATAGGCCTATTCATGACTTTAGATAAATTTGGCAGCAGATGGTAAAATGCTCTGAAAATCACTTAAAATCAATGAAATAGGAAGAAAAGTCACATGGGAGATATACGATAACAACAAACGCAACTATGGTGGATAATATATTTCCAGGAGAAGTTCGTTTTAATTAATTATAATCCAAACATGAAGCTCTGTATGCAGACATGTTGCCGAATGTTGTTATATAGGCCATGGAATAAAAACGTTACACAACTCCAATAGTTGGTCATACAAACATATATTACGTTGCGAATATGTTACCCAAACACTTTATTTTTAAAAAATAATGAAAATAAAAAATGCGATGTTGTGGGGGACAATCCCATAATGACGTCTAGGCTACATTAGTTTTGCGTCTCATCCAGTGCTAGAAGTCGTAGTCGTACACCTGTGCATCTTGTCGCTGCTTGGATGGTTACATCCTTAAAATTAATATGAAAATGTAGCCACTCACTACAATACATCGCTCTGGATAAAATTAATATGAAAATGTAGCCACTCACTACAATACATCGCTCTGGATAAGAGCATCTGCTAAATTACTCAAATGCAAATGAAATGTAAATTACGAAACCGTCACAGCACGACCCTCGCGCGCTTTCATTGTCGAGCGGAGGGGAGGAAGACTCCGCAATTCCACACACCCAAAAGTCCACACACCGACATCAAAAAAAAACGGTTCTCATCGGTATTAGCCTATGACTGCATAGTATGACAAACTGCTAAATCCCTGAAGACTCAATCCAGTTTTGATCCATACGATTCATGCAGCACAAATCACCCAACGATACCGCAGCATTTGGTCCTCATTCCGTCCCCTATTTGTATTCATGCAACGTCGAACGTAAAGTATTCAGACAGATTGACCGGAATTATTTTTTTTTCTGCGCGCAATCCCTGCAGGGTATGATATGGAGTCATGCATTGTGGTTGTAGGCAGGCATCGTCGGTTTACTGCTCATTGTTGTTGGGTTGCCATTCAACCAAATCTGATTCCGAAAAGTCGGCCTTTTGCTCATTCCCATTGGATATGCAAGAGTATGACTTTCACTTTGAAGCTTTTTTCATTGGCTTTCGACCGTGTCAGTTGGAGACGCGACTCCTGCGCGGTCTCCCGCGTTTGGATAAATGGGCGGGTCTGTGATCACAGCTGGACCTCGAGTGAAAGCAAATTAAACCCCCGACGTGCTGCTGGACCCCTATGTAGCTTATTTGGTGGGGCATATTGATAAGCAAATAGAAGACAATTGTGTATTTTGCTGTGACCTGTGCAGCAGACCTAATTGATTTTGGGTGTGACTTCTGCCACCCTGGCAACCAAGGGACATTTTCCTTTTATGGTCTCCAGACCAAAGCCTGGAGGAGACTGCTATAAATTTCAGTTGACAGCCCTGTACCTTGCAAGTCAATGTCATTCTTGAGTCAAATGGCCAAGGTATTTGTTGAGTTAGTGAGATATAGACAAGTTGAGCAGTATGGTGGGGCGAAATCTTTATTCTAATAACTTTCCAGACTTGTTCTCTTTCAGTTATCATTTCAACTCATAATATAGTCCATGATAGTAATGATACGAACATAGGTTTAACCTCTTGAAACCACATGTCGATCTAAATTCCGCAATTTTAACGGCATGTTTGTCATATGACCGCTTGGTGACTGTTTTTTTTATGCTGAGAGGAGCTCTCTGTTACTCTGTCACATGTATAACTCCTTATATGGCCATAAAAAACAGGAAGCTAAGATCCCAACCACACCAAGTCACCATTTTATATATCCAGTGTTTTTTTCTTTGGTCACCTGATAAACCGATTGCATGAATTACAACCAGGAGAGACAAGATGCTACTGTGTCTACTATGTATATCGTGTTGCACACAGCACGTCCTAAGAACATGCTCGTTTTAGATGTGGCATTTGTATCGTAAATCGTAATGACACTGGCTGTGTGTCCAATGACGTCTTACTAATTCTTAACCTAACCTCTTGAAAGGCGGATAGTGTATATGTTTCACTTTCCAGGGACAGGACATTCTGGAAACAAGCATAGTAGGATCACTGAAACTCCACAATGGTAGGGAACTCGATCACATGTTTCAACATCAGAATCCATCATTATGGCATACAGTATCATTGCCTTTGTTGGTCAGTGAAACAAATGGCTCTGAACAAAACAAACACAAAATACACAGAATAGGACAGTGCACGTGACCCGTGTCTTTCCGACAGCCCTACTATCTGTCATTTTTTAAACGTAACCTTTATTTAACTAGGAAAGTCAGTTAAGAACAAATTCTTATTTACAATGAAGGCCTACCCCGGCCAAACACTTCCCTAATCCAGATGATGCTGGGCCAATTGTGCATCACCCTATGGAACTCCCGATCACGGCCGATTGTGATACAGCCCGGGATCGAACCAGGGTCTTTAGTGATGCCTCTAGCACTGAGATGCATTGCCTTAGACCGCTGTGCCACTCGGGAGCCCCAAGCATTAAAAAAACGACCAACATCTTGATAATTAATTCTGCTACTTCCCGATGAACAGTTATATTACTGTGGGAATCACAGTGAGGATTAAACCTGTGTCATGACTGTCTTGATCAGGTCAGGTTACAGGAGACCACAACCCTACAGATTATCTCTCAACCCCAACAGAGGAGGAGAGATCTAGGGGTCTGAAGACGTGGGGGGGTTTTATGGCCCCCACGCCCCTGGTACATCTCAGGTCACAGAAAAATTCCTTTGTCCTGTCACTATAGAGAACCAGCCTCAGAACATTAAACATGAACTAAAGGGACTTTGGAACAATGGTTTTCATCAGCCACAATGGTGGTCATGACGATAGATGGACTATGAAAATGTATGTCAGTTTTGTTCTGTTATTAAAGGTTAATAGATGACCTTATTACAAAAACATTGTAATGTGAAGGGTTTTCCTAGTATATGTTTGATGTTTATACATTGTACGTTGTGTGGAAAATGTCCAAATCAAAGATAATGTTTTGGGGAGGATGAAATGTTAAAGTAGTTGTCTAAAATGGGATTTGAGAAAAACCTAACCCGTGGTACGCCCAGAGAATTGCCCTAAAGGCGGCTACGCCCACTTCTGACCCGAGGGTATAACCCCTGTGAGTATAGAATTTACAGCAAGACTACATGACCCCAGCTGCAGCAGGGTCTTAAAAAGTCAACAAACCCAGAACGCAGCGCAAGTTTAAGGACAAAGAAATCCTTTTCTACCCAAGCTACGGATGAGTAGCTGTGTCTAAGCGGGTGAATTCAAGTCAAACCAACTAGCCTCCATCTCCCATCAAATCGTGGTATCTAAAGGGTTTCATTCCTATGATGTGAGCTCTGAGCTACAGAGCTGTCTGGCCTCAGAAGACCCCTTCCAGAGAAAGGGGTGAGGGAACAGACTCCTAAGCCAAAAAGGACACTGACACCGGGAGGAATCTCAGAGAGGTGCGCCGGAGAAGCGTGTCATCGAACAGCTGAACGGTCCACACAGAGAATCCTCAGAGATCATCCCCACGTAATTACATCATTATATTCTGACCCATAAGAGCGGCAGTTTGAGGCATGGCTAGGGTTAGAATAGCATAGCTGACAAATTCACCCAAATGTATATTTCTCTTATGTACTTCTTTTTTTTTCACTCTCTTTTGAAATTCCCATTGTGGGTAACACGCGCCAGTGTGTTAAGTTCTAATCAATAGACTTGATTGTGTTTTGTCTATGTGTATCTTTTATCATCATTTTAGCTTTTTAGAAAAGTAAATATTCAACTAAGATTGGTGTGGTACGAACTCATTAGTGGGACCCGGGTCCGTGCAGATTCACAGGCTACACGACGTTCAGAACGAGACTGTTCGAGGCAACTGGTTATTTAGCGGCTGTTGTAAAATCAATATTCTGATATTCTTTTTAGCTAAACTAGTTTTTCCATGGTGCCCCAGGTTAATGAGTTAATAATTGCTTGATTCAGTTAATCATGTAATTATAAACTTGTAATCATTCGATGTGCAACAGTCGTCATATTAACTAATACAACGTTACGACAACTGTATTCAATAGGCGTTCGTGAAAACAAAAGACTCACCCCATTTCTTCCAATGGAAACTGATGTCTTTGCATGTACCTGGACATAGTGGAAATGCAGTGACCCTGGCCTGTGTGCAGCATCAGCATGCGTTTCGGTCCTCAGTGTTGATGTACATAAGGGGCGTGGTGGTCAATATAGAACAACAGGAATCAGATTTATGAGATAAAGTTACCCTGCTAAAGCAGTCGTCCACACGTGCACTGGCAACACGTGTCTGAATATAGTCATTTATCTAGGGGGAAAGGGTACAACTGTAACATCCTACATAGCTTTGGCATAGAACACTACTGCCATCATGTGAGTGGTAAATGCATTTGTTCAACATCAGTACTGCGTCATCGCTCTCTCACATACACACACAGACAGACACACAAGTACAGTAATCAGATCACAGATGTGGATCATTAAAACAATCCTCAAAATAGAGAAAAAAAACCAATCTGTTTTACTTCCCATGTTAAGAGTTTATTGTAAATATATAGTTATATCACTAATCATACTTATACAAAGTCTGCTGGTCCCCATGCAAAACGTTTGAATCAAAAAACTCAGTAGAACCGGTGGATGGAATAGCATTGTGCCATGCTTTTTCCATACTGTAAATTGTACCAAAGTATCATCACTTTGGTACATGCAAATGCACACTCTAAAAAATTATGTGTTAAAAACAACTCAATGTGGGTTATTTGGTTACCCAGCGCCAGGTAAATATTGGACAGAACACGTGCTGGGTTATTTGGTTACCCAGCGCCAGGTAAATATTGGACAGAACACGTGCTGGGTTATTTGGTTACCCAGCGCCAGGTAAATATTGGACAGAACACGTGCTGGGTTATTTGGTTACCCAGCGCCAGGTAAATATTGGACAGAACACGTGCTGGGTTATTTGGTTACCCAGCGCCAGGTAAATATTGGACAGAACACGTGCTGGGTTATTTGGTTACCCAGCGCCAGGTAAATATTGGACAGAACACGTGCTGGGTTATTTGGTTACCCAGCGTCAGGTAAATATTGGACAGAACACGTGCTGGGTTATTTGGTTACCCAGCGTCAGGTAAATATTGGACAGAACATGTGCTGGGTTATTTTGACCCAGTCAGTTGAGTTGTGTGAAGAACCCAAAATGTTTGGTTGTCTGGATTACCCAAACATGGGTTCATTTTAACATCAGTTTTTTTGTAACCATCAATTGGGTTGACTCAGCAGCTTTTTATTTTATTTTCATAAATGTAATTCATTGGTTATACATTTTGTGTGGCCTACAAGGGGCGTGGTTTTCAGAAAATGTTTGGCCACCTGTAAGAGTAAATGTAATTCCTGTTCATGTTAGGTTTGTATACTGCAAATTCCAATTTTCCTTTAATATTTTTTTGCACATTACATATTCTAATATAATATTCATAACATTATTTACATATCCCAAAATTGGGATATGCATAGGCACTCGTTCCTCTCACAAGCTTTTCCAACAGTTCTGGCCACGCTTAAATGTCCTCTACTCCAGGGGAATGTTAAATCAAGTTAGTTGGAATGTTGGGTGGTTGTTGATGTACTAAAGGCACCTTCAGTTCACATTGCTAGCTCAACTCTTTCATAGGGGTGTAGACTACATTTAAGGTCAACAAAGAACAGAAACACAGGAACTCAACAACTACCAGGACAATGGGACATTTGGAGAAAAGGAGGGAAACAGACATTGTTTATGAGAAAAATGCCTTGCAAATAGTAGGCCTTTCACAGCATCATTCAGGGTATCATAAATATACGCAGCTCAAAGAACATCAGGCCAGTGTGAGGTAACTCCTGATCGATGTCTACAACTGAATGCAGAGATGCAGTCCCACAGACTGGGATCACTACTCAAACACAACCTGGACACTTTTTTTTAGGCTAACAGGTATTCATTTGGATGTGAACAGTAACTGCACTGGAGCATTGACTGCTCAAAGAACCAGATTTTAATTTCAGCTAATAAATTGTTGTAGAACAATTGTGAAAGACAAACTACATTTTCTGGACTTAAAAATGGTTCTAAAACAATTTAGTAGCTGAAACGAAAATCTGGTTCTTTGAGCAGTCAATGCTCGTGCAGTGCAGTTACTGTTCACATCCAAATTAATACCTTTCAGCTTTTTACAATGTACTCTTATGCAAAATAATTTCTCAGTTAACTTCTAAGCCAGAGAGATGGAAAGAAACTCTGAACCACACACAGAAACTCCTGACTGACTCCCAGCTCTCTCTGTTTGTTGTTAGATTTAACTAATTGGAAATGCATGACTACAAGCTCTGTAATTCGATTGGCTCCCGTGTCTACGCAAGCTTCCTGTCGATCAGTTCATGTCCTGGCACCCTAACATAGTTCAACACAAACCTTTAATGAAAAAAATGAATAAATAGTCAGAAATGGCTGGTGGGTGGTTAGCGCTTCAATATGTTTTCAAAGCAATGTCCAGCAGTGTCTTGGTCCAACGTCAAACGAAGACAACCTTTAGTTTTAAAGCTTAAATCAAATAATTGAGTTTCCTCGGAAAATATACAAAAGAAAGCACAAGTACATTTACAACTGGTCCACCTATCAACGTACTATCCACTCTAGGTCATGAGGCCTACCCCTACAAATCAATAACCAACCCACAATCAACATTAATATATTAATGTAAAGAAACCCAATGGTCCAAATACTCAACTAATAATGTCAACAAAAAAAAAATCCTAAACATAAAAGCAAGAACCTATCTTATGATAATAAGCACTCAGTTGCTTCAGTTAGTACTTGAGTATTTGAAAAGAAAACTATGTAAACACAGAATCAAATAGTTTTATTACACCAAAACAGGGAATTTGATCAGAAGTTCTGCAGATAAAAAATAAATGACTCAAATCATTTAACAGGCATAGTGCTCAGTTGAGAGTCAGACTAATATGGAACCTTCTATGTTAACAAAAATAACAACTATTCATTTGAGCACAAAGCATTTCTGCGTCCCAAATGACACTTTATTCCCAATATAGTGTCCAACTTTTGACCAGGGATCATAAGGCTTATAAAGGAAAACAAAAAGCAGTTTGTATATTGTAAATGACTTGAGCATCTGATTAACCAGGCAACAGTCCAAAACTGACCCAAGTGATTACCAAGAACCATAGTTAGATCGATCATCCCCATTCCCCATATTATTTTCTTGATCTGAAAAAGAGATGGCTTTCTATGATATTTCAACAAGCAGTCATAAAAATAAAAAAATCTATTAAAAAAACATGCTTGGCCAATTTAAAAGGTTCTCGTCTGTTTCCATTCCTGCCCGTGTCATGAAGTGATTAGGCTGCTGTGTGTCATTGTGTTTGTTTACTCTGTTTTGTACTCCTCCACATGGCACAAGACTTTCTTCCTCTGACGCATCATGTGGAAGTAGAGCTGAGGAAACACTGGAAAGAAAACAGTCAGATCAACAACAAGGAACCATAGAGTCATACTCAGAACTATCAATTTATGTGTATTGTCACGCCCTGGTCTTAGTATTTTGTGTTTTCTTTATTATTTTGGTCAGGCCAGGGTGTGACATCGGTTATTTTATGTGGTGTGTTTTGTCTTGGGGTTTTTGTAGGTCATGGGATTGTGGTTAGTGGGGTTGTCTAGAATAGTCTATGGGTGCCTGGAGTGGTTCTCATTCAGAGGCAGGTGTTTATCGTTGTCTCTGATTGGGAACCATATTTAGGCAGCCATTTTCTTTGAGTGTTTCGTGGGTGATTGTTCCTGTCTTAGTGTTTGTTTGCACCAGATAAGGCTGTTTAGGGTTTCACGTTACGTTTATTGTTTTGTATTGTTCGTGTTTATCTTTTATTCAAGATTAATCAAAATAACCACGCTGCATTTTGGTCCGCCTCTCCTTCGACAGAAGAAAACCGTAACAGAATCACCCACCACAACAGGACCAAGCGGTGTGGTGACAGGCAGCGGCAGCAGGGGCAACGAAGTCTGGATTATACGACTTGGGAGGAAATAGACAGGTGGGCGGTCGACCCAGGGAGAGTGCCGGAGCCCGCCTGGGATTCGCTGGAGCAGTGCGAAGAGGGTTATAGGAGAATGAAGTTGGAGAGACGAACACGGCGGCGTGGATGGAAACCCGAGAGTCAGCCCCAAAAATGTATTGGGTGGGAGTCACACAGGGAGTATGGCGACGCCAGGTAGGAGACCTGCGCCAACTTCCTGTGCTTACCGGGGGCTAGAGAGACCGGGCAGGCACTGTGTTATGCTGTGGAGCGCACAGTGTCCCCAGTGCGGGTGCATAGCCCGGTGCGGTACATACCAGCTCCGCGTATCGGCCGGGCTAGAATAAACATCGGGCCGGCTTACATGGCACCAGCCTTGCGCACGGTGTCCCCGGTTCGCCTGCATAGCCCAGTGCGGGCTATTCCACCTCGCCGCACTGGCAGGGCGACCGGGAGTATTCAACCAGGTAAGGTTGGGCAGGCTCGGTGCTCAAGAGCTCCAGTGCGCCTGCACGGTCCGGTCTATCCAGTACCACCTCCACACACCAGCCCTCCGGTGGCAGCTCCCCTGCCAGTCTGCAAGGAGCAGCCAGAGCTGCCAGTCTGCAAGGAGCCGCCAGAGCTGCCAGTCTGCAGGGAGCTGCCAGTCTGCAAGGAGCTGCCAGAGCCGCCAGTCTGCAAGGAGCCGCCAGAGCCGTCAGTCTGCAAGGAGCCGCCAGAGCCGCCAGTCTGCAAGGAGCCCCCAGAGCCGCCAGTCTGCAAGGAGCCGCCAGAGCCGCCAGTCTGCAAGGAGCCGCCAGAGCCGCCAGTGTGCAAGGAGCCGCCAGTCTGCAAGGAGCCGCCAGAGCCGCCAGTCTGCAAGGAGCCGCCAGAGCCGGCAGTCTGCAAGGAGCCGCCAGACTGCATGGAGCCGCCAGAGCCGCCAGTCTGCATGGAGCCGCCAGAGCCGCCAGTCAGCATGGAGCCGCCAGAGCCGCCAGTCAGCATGGAGCCGCCAGAGCCGCCAGTCAGCATGGAGCCGCCAGAGCCGCCAGTCAGCATGGAGCCGCCAGAGCCGCCAGTCAGCATGGAGCCGCCAGAGCCGCCAGTCAGCATGGAGCCGCCAGTCAGCATGGAGCAGCCAGAGCCGCCAGTCAGCATGGAGCAGCCAGAGCCGCCAGTCAGCATGGAGCAGCCAGAGCCGCCAGTCAGCATGGAGCAGCCAGGATCCGCCATTCAGCCAGGATCCGCCAGTCAGCCAGGATCTGCCAGAGCCATCAACCTGCCTGAGCTTCCTCTCAGTCCCGAGCTTCCCCTCAGTCCCGAGCTTCCCCTCAGTCCCGAGCTTCCCCTCTGTCCCGAGCTTCCCCTCTGTCCCGAGCTTCCCCTCTGTCCCGAGCTTCCCCTCTGTCCCGAGCTTCCCCTCTGTCCCGAGCTTCCCCTCTGTCCCGAGCTTCCCCTCTGTCCCGAGCTTCCCCTCAGTTCCGAGCTACCCCTCAGTCCCGAGCTGTCCCTCAGTCCGGAGCTGCCCCTCAGTCCAGTGGGGCCCTTGGTGAGGGTTACTAGGCCAAGGTCGGCGGCGAGGGTCGCATATCTAAAGACTTTGTTGAAGTGGGGTCCACGTCCCGTGCCGGAGCCGCCACCGTGGACAGACGCCCACCCGGACCCTCCCCTATGGGTTTAGGTGTGCGGCAGGGAGTCCGCACCTTGGGGGGGTTCTTTCACGCCCTGGTCTTAGTATTTTGTATTTTCTTTATTATTTTGGTCAGGCCAGGGTGTGACATGGGTTATTTTATGTGGTGTGTTTTGTCTTGGGGTTTTTGTAGGTCATGGGATTGTGGTTAGTGGGGTTGTCTAGAATAGTCTATGGCTGCCTGGAGTGGTTCTCAATCAGAGGCAGGTGTTTATCGTTGTCTCTGATTGGGAACCATATTTAGGCAGCCATTTTCTTTGAGTGTTTCGTGGGTGATTGTTCCTGTCTTAGTGTTTGTTTGCACCAGATAAGGCTGTTTAGGGTTTCACGTTACGTTTATTGTTTTGTATTGTTCGTGTTTATCTTTTATTAAAGATGAATCAAAATAACCGCGCTGCATTTTGGTCCGTCTCTCCTTCGACGGAAGAAAACCGTAACATGTATTGACAGTAATACATGGGATTTTTACAGTGCTATTATAAAAACCCTTTTTTCCTCTTCCAAACAATGAATTCATGAGCGGTTTCATAAAATGATGAATGCTAAATCCCCATAAGATTTATAGCAGGAGTCTACAACCTTTTCTAGCATGAAAGGTACTTTTTAAAAATGAAACGTTGTCAGCTACTCTTTTTTTAAGGCTTTCAAATAGGCACATCATTCTCCTCTACCCTGAAACTCTTCCCCGGGTCCTTGGTATAGAAGAGATGTGTTCTGTCAATATACTGTTCCTGGTAATATTATGGTTAAACAGTATTTAGCATGACAGGCCCCATCAAATTATCTTTGTATTTTCCAGAATTCTATTTTCTCAGTTTGATTTTAGTTTTTTTGTTACTCTCAATATAACAATTATTCATACAGAAAAAATGAAAATGTATGTTCCGAGTCCACATCAATGCTTTAATCACATTTTTGAAGTATGGGAGAATTGTTTTTTTACAAAATGTAGATTTTTTGGGGGTGTAATTCCCCATTAATTGAGCATCTATCAAGAGAGGAATGTGTCAGTCTAGAAAGGTTTCTGCTGTTAGGACGAATGTATCAGAAAATGTCATGGCAGAGTTTGCAATACAATGGCCACAAATTGATACAATGAATATATATCGTTCTGTCAGCCTTCTTTGCAGTGTACACATAATTGAGAAAGTTTATAGGGAACGTCTTTCCATCTACCCACAAGACGCCGGTTTTCACTACCTGGCTATTTACGGATTGATAGACAAACTCGCACCAAACAGACAGACAGGCAATATTGATGGAAATGAATTGGCAAATATTGTGTTACGTTTAACTTTAAGCCAATAGTGGCTAACCAGAGGTGGGATAATGTCAATGTGGCTTTGATTGGATAGTAGCTGGGAGCTTTATGTTTATGACAGTTTGCCATGGAACACATGAAAAAAAGGCAAGTACTTTCAGATTTGATTGGTGAGCTACTCGCAGGTGGGCTGAGCTCGCAATCTACCTGTTGGAGACCCTTGATCTAGAGTAAGCAAGCACGAAGTGCAAGGTAGAATATTACAATTCACAGCACGAAGCTGATTCACCTTAGACATAGCTAGGTCTTTCCACAAATTGGGTAGTGTAACTTGGTAAAAACAAAAATGGTTTTAAATCACCTAATTTTAACATTCTGTCTTAAAGAGTATATGTTCAACTCCATAAAAAAACATGTTCCCCCATCTCAGGGGTTAAATCAAATAAAAGTAATTGCCAATAAAGCGGCATTAAAGAAACAGGCTTGACTGTAACAGTACCGACTGACAGGGTTGAGGTTTTCATCTTAAAAGTCAGCCATAAATCCCCTTGTGACAGGAGGAATGGAAGCTTGTGTGCAACCCGGGAAGGGCAATTGAATGCTTCACATGTTTTTTAATATATTTTTAAAAAAGATCAGTCCCCTTTTTTACATTTTCACCTAAAATTACAAGCAAGCAAGGATATGCAAATTATTGATACCATTTGAAAGGAAACACTGAAGTTTGTGGAAATGTGAAATGAATGTAGGAGAATAACACATTAGATCTGGTAAAAGATAATACAAACAAAAAAACATGAGTTTTCTATTTTTTTTTAGCTTCCCAACAGAAAATACACCAACTTTCACACATCTAGATGGCCGGGCAGCGTGGGTGTGGAGCCAGAGACAGCAGTGGGGTCAAACTGTAGACCCTAGTTCCTACTTTTGAATATAAAATGGATTTTATCAAATAAAACTATGCTACATTTTATCTCTGGGACCCTCAGGATGACAAATCAGAGCAAGATTAGTGAATTTAAGTACATTATTTAACTTCAGAGGAGATTCAATAAAACCAGTTGCTGTGGTAAAAGTGTTTTGTTGTTGTGCACTATCCTCAAAACAATAGCATGGTATTGTTTTTCTGTAATAGCTACTGTAAAATTGGACACTGCAATTAGATTAACAGCTTCAATTATTTTCTGCCCATATAAAACATGTCTATGTCCCGTAAAGTTGTATGTTGTATACAACGTTTTCTGGTCACATTAATCGCATATTAAGCAACAACCATCCCGGTTTAGGGACACCGATCCCGTAGAGGTTAAAAATGTCTAGCCTATCTATGGGTAACAGGGTTGACATGTTATGCTTGACACACTCAGTTTTCCACCATAAAACACCAGAAAAATGGTCAGTTCACGTAACAGGGTTGACCTTAAAATGAGGGACACATGTCAATTAATCACATGATGAAATCAATAAAAATCTTCAGAAATGACTGTCAAAGCAAGAATATAACTAGGACTTCACAATGATGGTGAAAACTTGAAATGTTGTGGTTGTGGGTTAAAAATCGTCCTAGAAGTCGGAAAAACATGACGAAGGTACTTTAGCAAGTCTTTTTTCATATAGAAAAATCTGATTTATTAAATTTTCCATGTGGTCACTTCATTTAATATAACAGGCTTTTAAAATGCAATATTGGTGAACAATTTCTACTTAGAATATCAAAGGGATGCAAAATGTACTCTATTCGTGGAACAACCCAGCTACAGTAGTACTGTACATCAGTGGTGAATTGTGGTGGGTAAGAGAGAGACTTACATGGAATGTAGGAGACCATGGTGAGGATGAGGAAGGTGTGGTAGTCGAATGAGAAGTTGTACTTGTTGGGAAGGGTGACAGAGTAGAGGCCTGTCTTCTGAACGTAGGGCAGGGCTGCATAGACAGTCAGCAGTTCGCCAGTTACACCCATGGGGTACAGCACTAGGAAGAATGTGTACCTGGAGAGATTTTATTTCATTTTTTAGAAACTCTTTATTGGCACCATTTAGCTACTGGAAAGAGGGAGAGGAGGCATCACTGTTAAACAGGGACTAGCACACCAAATGGGTAGCTCATAACACTTTACATTTTACAAGTTGCTTGTAGTAGTAACGCTGTATATTACAATAGTAACATTGTATTATCATTAGTTATATCATTAGTATTGCATAGTAATGGAGTGAGACCTGATCTAAATCACTGAGGCTAATCTTGGCACCCTTAGTTGAATTTCTCACCTACGTGACGCTACCTGTCATATACCTCAATCTGCCTTTGAAAAGCAAATTGAATGTGAAAAGAGCAAAGCACCAGAACATTGGGAGAAGATTCATCAACATTTTCTACCAGGCAACAAAAGAAGGTCCTTCCCCACCAGTAGGCTACTGGAGCTTGTTAAGACTTTGTTGCCATGGTTGTGACTGAGAAAAAAAATATTATGGAGGTGGAGTGTCATAACAGTTTCAAACACTCCCATGTTCCATCATTCTATATTTAACTTCCATGGACACATATAGAATAAGAAAGCCTCCGGGGATAAAGTCAAAGTTTCCCTACCATTTCAAATATTGCTTTTGTTTTACTGCTTTCAACCCAGAATGTTGCTTTATGGCCTTAGACTTTTAGTGAATAAATAGAGGGGTGTTTTTGGACCCACGTATTCAAACAACACAGATCATTACACTGTATTTATGACATCCTATTTGATTAAATGTGAGTGCCTGTGTCATCCACCTGTCCAAGTCAAATCAAATGTTATTAGTCACATGCGCAGAATACAGTGAAATGCTTTCTTACGAGCTCCTAACCAACAATGCAGTTTAAAAAAACCCAGATAAGAAAAATAAATAAAAGTAACATGTAAAAAATAAGTTACAAACAACGCAAAGAAACAAACAAAAAACACAATTGTTTGGGGACACGTAAAGCTTCAGCCTTCTTCTCCGGCGCCAGGGTTATGCCATAGAGATACATACAGTGCCTTGCGAAAGTATTCGGCCCCCTTGAACTTTGCAACCTTTTGCCACATTTCAGGCTTCAAACATAAAGATATAAAACTGTATTTTTTTGTGAAGAATCAACAACAAGTGGGACACAATCATGAAGTGGAACGACATTTATTGGATATTTCAAACTTTTTTAACAAATCAAAAACTGAAAAATTGGGCGTGCAAAATTATTCAGCCCCCTTAAGTTAATACTTTGTAGCGCCACCTTTTGCTGCGATTACAGCTGTAAGTCGCTTGGGGTATGTCTCTATCAGTTTTGCACATCGAGAGACTGACATTTTTTCCCATTCCTCCTTGCAAAACAGCTCGAGCTCAGTGAGGTTGGATGGAGAGCATTTGTGAACAGCAGTTTTCAGTTCTTTCCACAGATTCTCGATTGGAATCAGGTCTGGACTTTGACTTGGCCATTCTAACACCTGGATATGTTTATTTTTGAACCATTCCATTATAGATTTTGCTTTATGTTTCGGATCATTGTCTTGTTGGAAGACAAATCTCCGTCCCAGTCTCAGGTCTTTTGCAGATTCCATCAGGTTTTCTTCCAGAATGGTCCTGTATTTGGCTCCATCCATCTTCCCATCAATTTTAACCATCTTCCCTGTCCCTGCTGAAAAAAAGCAGGCCCAAACCATGATGCTGCCACCACCATGTTTGACAGTGGGGATGGTGTGTTCAGCTGTGTTGCTTTTACGCCAAACATAACGTTTTGCATTGTTGCCAAAAAGTTCAATTTTGGTTTAATCTGACCAGAGCACCTTCTTCCACATGTTTGGTGTGTCTCCCAGGTGGCTTGTGGCAAACTTTAAACGACACTTTTTATGGATATGTTTAAGAAATGGCTTTCTTCTTGCCACTCTTCCATAAAGGCCATATTTGTGCAATATGCGACTGATTGTTGTCCTATGGACAGAGTCTCCCACCTCAGCTGTAGATCTCTGCAGTTCATCCAGAGTGATCATGGGCCTCTTGGCTGCATCTCTGATCAGTCTTCTCCTTGTATGAGCTGAAAGTTTAGAGGGACGGCCAGGTCTTGGTAGATTTGCAGTGGTCTGATACTCCTTCCATTTCAATATTATCGCTTGCACAGTGCTCCTTGGGATGTTTAAAGCTTGGGAAATCTTTTTGTATCCAAATCCAGCTTTAAACTTCTTCACAACAGTATCTCGGACCTGCCTGGTGTGTTCCTTGTTCTTCATGATGCTCTCTGCGCTTTTAACGGACCTCTGAGACTCTCACAGTGCAGGTGCATTTATACGGAGACTTGATTACACACAGGTGGATTGTATTTATCATCATTAGTCATTTAGGTCAACATTGGATCATTCAGAGATCCTCACTGAACTTCTGGAGAGAGTTTGCTGCACTGAAAGTAAAGGGGCTGAATAATTTTGCACGCCCAATTTTTCAGTTTTTGATTTGTTAAAATAGTTTGAAATATCCAATAAATGTTGTTCCACTTCATGACTGTGTCCCACTTGTTGTTGATTCTTCACAAAAAAATACAGTTTTATATCTTTATGTTTGAAGCCTGAAATGTGGCAAAAGGTCGCAAAGTTCAAGGGGGCCGAATACTTTCACAAGGTACTGTAATGCATTCAAAAATTATATAATATATTCAATATAATGACTGTGTTCTATTTCATTATGTGAGCCTTACCGTGCCCATTTGACGAGGTAGGGCAGGTGGTTGAGCAGACTGAAAGTGTAGAAGGAGTAACGGATGATCTCTGTGATGGTCCAGGCTGACACAAAGAGCAGGACACTGTCTTCATTCTGGACCTGTAGGGACCACACAGGCACCAGACAAGCATGAGGGTGGGAAACAGGAAGCACTCTAGCAGGAGATAGACGGGGGTTATGGCACAATCGTGCAGTTTGTAGCACCCACTACATACAGCATTCTATAGTAACTTTGCAACTCATGACAGGCATGGAGACAGAGACACAAGTCAGCACAAGTTAAAAAGCTAAATTCAGTCTTGGTAAGTTAACATAGATTCAAATGCTCACAAACATATAGAAAGTTTGAATGTTTCAGAGCTCACAAGCATGTCAGTGTTATTCACCATGTTGGTTTCAAGCATGTTTACTATTTCAGGCTCACAGACCTTAGTGTCTCCGCAAAGCTCTTTCTTTGGGACGAAGACAACTGCTGACGTAAAAAGGACTTTAGAAATAAATGTCATTGATTGATTGACACTGATGCACATAGAGATAAGGGATAAGAGAAAGAGAAGAGACGTGTACCTCTCGAACACTGTGTGTCACGGCCCAGGTTAGGAAGACTCGTGACAAGACCTGAAACCCTGTTAAAACTACTGAGGACGGCACGATCCCTGGAGCAGAAGACAACACAACGGTTAGAGAAGATGTATCACCTCACATCAGTTTTACCACGTTTTAGAGCACGGTGATATGGAGAAAATTATATGATTTCAATTATCCAATCAAGAGTTGACTACAAATAAAAAAGTATGCTACAAAGAATGATAAATAGGTAGCAAAACCTAATGCACAGTCGCAATATTAGCTCATTCAAATACAGTAGCATTCAACTGTATAACTCTATAGTACATGAGAATACATGCTATGGTGTGGCATCGGTGTTTGGCCAGTAGAGAGTAGCAGAGAACAAGGCCAGGTGCTGACAGACAGCTGCAGTATGTGAAAGGTCAGGTTTAGCTTTAAATCCCAGATAATGAGTAGTGGACTGTGAACCGGGAACGCCACAACCACAACGTAGCAGGGCCAGGCTGTTATCAGGCTTAGCTTATCCACCATCTTCTATATAGACTCTGAGCTGAGGGAATGGCTTTTTGTAGTAGGCCTATAGCTCCACATGCCTGGTTTAGTCATAAAGAAATACCACTATGTGGTCACCCTTGAACCTGTATGGGACTTTCAACAGGAGCAGAAGAATGAACTTACCTACTGCACAGTGCAATATCTGAGGGGAAATGAAAATAACTTAATACATAAACACATGGTCAGTGAACATACTAAACATGCAATAATATAATTTCCTAAATAAATACTCAAGCTGAATTGTCATGATAATGTTGCTATAACACAGCTACGGTATACTGTATGTAAACATTCCTCAAATTGTTTTTCAATGAACCATGGTTAAAAATTTAAATAAGATGGTTGTGCACCAATACAGTTCTTTCCACTAGTCAAGGAACAGACAAAAGCCTACACTAGTCTCTAAACCTAATCACAGCACAGGAAATGGCCAGTGTTTGAAGACGTTTTTATGAATGATTGGAGTTAGTATGACTGAGAGGACAATTACCCGGTAGACAGAGCTGGAGTTCCACTAGGCCTAATCCTTATCTCTGTGTTACAGTATGGCTGGCTGGAGAGGATCACACTAACACCCTACTAGGTATTTGTACTGAGTAGAGTAGGACAGAGGTGGAAGAGGGGAAAGGCCAAGGCCAGTCACTATGGAGGACTTTCTATTTAAAAAATAATAGTTAACGGCACTGTGAGACTAAACATTCCTGCCATTAAGTTGTATTCGTACAGTAGGGGACATACCCAACTCACCACCCACAGAAAGCGATGAGTCTGTTCTATTTACCCTTCTCTGAATAAAAGCTTGTATTCAGTGGAGAGAAAACATTTGGAAGGGAGTGAAATTCACATGTTGTTCTTAGTCATTTAGCAGGCGCTCTTATCCAGAGCAACTAGTGCATTCATCTTAAGACTGCTAGGTGAGACAACAACATATCACAATCATAGCAAGTACATTTCCCCTCAACAAAGTATAAAAATACATTGTTGTAAGTTTGTTAATGTTTTTAAATAGGGGGGGGGGGGGGGGGCACTACCGAATAACGTTTTGCTAGTGTACCTAATGAACATGACCCAGGTATGACCTATACAACAGAGAGTATTCATTTCAGAAACCATTTACTGTTTAAGAACCAAACGGAAGCAAATGGAACGAAACAGGGAGGGACCTACCTGAATTTGTCCAATAGAAACTCTCGTCTGTATTTTTAGTTTAAAACGTTTTGCAACAGAATCTGCATAACGATTGCACCCTTGGCCTACAGCCACTCACCTCCAGAAGAGCTCCGGTCTGGAAAAACTTCAGTGGTTTCTCTATAGAGTAGTACAGGCCATGGTAGCTGCCTCTGGCCAAGTAGGCCCGCACCAGGCCCACGGCTATGACCAGCCACCTGGAAGAACACACAGATTTTCATTTAGGTCATTTAGCCAGGATAGTCCACTCAGTAACAAATGGCACTATTGTCCAAGGAGTCCTGGGTGGGAATATGTTTCTGATATAAAATAATAGCCTCAGTTTGCTCTTAGAGGACAGGGAAAAGCAAAACAGTCCAACCACGTAGAACGGAGGCCCAATACATAGATACTTCTATCTGCATAATAATATACTTGAATAGGCATGATTGGTATGAGTGACTGAGGTTTTGAACAGATAGAAACTCATCTACTAAATAAAGTAATAGAAACTGAGCAGGCTACATAGCTCCTGAAAAGGCGGGATGTACCCCACTGTAGCTGGTATTCAATAGACAGAGAAAGTATGACACAAGGCAAATATCACCTCACCAGACAGGAAACAGAGGGGGGGAGCATTTCATTTCACTCTGTAAGTAAATTCATTACACTCCATTGAAGATGACGTTTGGTATAGTTACATAAGACAATGGTTACTTAAGGCAAAAAAAGAAAGGAGGGTGGTTGGTTGGTAGGGGTAGAACGTCAACTTTAGCATCTTTTCAACTACTTTTTAGCTAATTTACAACTACTTAGCTAACCCTTCACTTAACCCTAACCCTTTAACCTAACTTAACCCTAACCCCTAGCCTAGCTAACATTAGCCATCTAGCTAGAATTTGTAACTTCTCATACATTTTTCAAATCCGTAACATATGGTACATTTTTCAAATTCATAACATAATACGAATTGTAATTTGTAACATACCATACGAAATTTAACATATCATACCAAATGCAGTGTCTTGCATTTACATACTCAATAATACAAAATGCTCTGAGACCAGGTTGTGTAAAGTCACTTAACTGGTCAGGATGGGAGAGCATCCATAATTCTGCACTTGTGCAATTTCTCTCACAACAATTTTGTGTCATAATAACCTAAGTGAAATCAGAGATATTGCCAGAACATTTTAGTCAAAGCAATACAAATATGTATTTAATGTAACCAATTATGATTAGATTGAAACTACATGCAGTATAGAACAATAGCTATAACTGTACATAATGACACCGTGGGCGCCAAATGTTTCTTGAAATACACCATTCACGGGATTACAGTACATTTTTATTTAACTAGACAAGTCAGTTAATAAGAACAAATTCTTATTTACAATGACGGCCTACACCGGCCAATCCCGGACGACGCTGGATCAATTGTGCGCCGCCCTATGGGATTTCCTTCACAACAACTTTGTGTCATAATAACCTAAGTGAAAATCAGAGATATTGCCAGCACATTTTAGTCAAAGCAATACAAAAATGTATTTATTTTTTTAACTCTAGGCAACATAATTGCAGAGTATTTTAGACGCGCACTCAGCAACAATGTAACCAAAGACACTGACAATTGATACATTCCCGAAGAAGTCGGTTACAACGTAACAACACAGAAGTTCAGTGTGTGGCTGAGTTGAATTGCTACAGTGTAGCTGAAGGCAGCACAATGAAACCAGGCATTATTGTGCAACATATCCATAAAAACAGTTCGGGATCGAGTCTCGTAACAGGCGCGTGTCTTCTTCCCAAGCCATTCACTCTGGCATTTCATGCACCCTTGCACCCAATTGTCGTCAGGTAGCCTACAACAAGAAGTGTATCAGAATTATGTACATACCCAGCTGTCATTACCACGTTATATATAACCAGATACGCCGTAGCCAGTGCACCCGGTCCCCTCTTTTTCTTCGGGGCCACATCACTGTGCGCCGTCTTCGTGGTCCCCATAGCAGGTGCCGACATGACTGAACCCCACTTGGCGCTGCCGGATAAGTGTGCCCGATGGTACTAGTATTCTACAAGCAGCACAAACTGTGACGTCTCTTTCACATGGCAATGAGGAAACCTTCTAAATAAAAGCCTGCATTTCAAAACATTGCAATGTGGATAACTCATTCAAATTATATTGAATTTGAATCAATAGCCACGTTTATTGTGACAACAAGAAAATGCAATAAGTAAAGAAGAAATATGGTTTTAAAAAAAAATTTTAAGACCAATAATGAAAATAATACAATATTGATACTGATTGATATGATATTGATATGTTGCGAATATTGGGCTGTAGAGAGAAAAATGGTCTACCTGTCTCAGCTAAAGTGGGGTGGCAAATACTCAGTAGGGTCTCTACTAACCAAATATGCTACGTTTTGGAGGGGAACTGTGTCATACATACCAGCAGCACTTCATTATCTACCCCTTCCATAGCCCCCAATGCAATACACTGTAATAGACTGTACATGGTATACATATTGGCTTTTAGAGAGAAAGCTTTTACCTGTCTCAGCTAAAGTGCATGGGAAACTTTAACTTTAACACTATTATGTTGCTTACCCGGTATGCTTCCAGTGTGAAATCAAATGACAATTTAGACAGACAAAATGTAATCAATGATGAAATGACATACATGTTAACAACCCAGATTAATTTAATGGCGATGGTAATGGGTGCATCTTTACAGATTTAAATCAGCTCTTGGCCAGTCTTGACATGTGCCAAAACATGCATATGGAAGCAAGCACAATATGAGTCTGAAATGCACTTTTCACCTGTTTTATACTTTATTTAAAAAAATGTTGTTTTAACTTGTGCTCCTTCCCTTGTGCTCCTTCCAACCTCCCTTTCAATTATTGGGTAGAACTTCCAAAATGAATCTCTAATTTGATAGGCCTACCTGTAAAAGGGGAGGGGTGTCATATCCCCTCAACCAGTATAAAAGTGAATTAAAGGATAGACTACTTCCCCTTCAGAAATACCTGGCATTACAGTATCTGGTACTGCATGGATGTGATGCTTACCTATTAATACCTGGCATTACAGTATCTGGTACTGCATGGATGTGATGCTTACCTATTAATACCTGGCATTACAGTATCTGGTACTGCATGGATGTGATGCTTACCTATTAATACCTGGCATTACAGTATCTGGTACTGCATGGATGTGATGCTTACCTATTAATACCTGGCATTACAGTATCTGGTACTGCATGGATGTGATGCTTACCTATTAATACCTGGCATTACAGTATCTGTAAGGGCGTTCGTCTGTAGGAGGAAGAGAAGCGGACCAAAGCGCAGCGTGGTGGTTATTCATGTTTTAATAAATCACTACACATGAACAAACTAACAAAAACAAGAAACGTGAAAACGCAAAACAGTCCTATCCTGTGACAACAAACACAGTGACAGGAACAATCACCCACAAACACACAGTGAAACCCAGGCTACCTAAGTATGATTCTCAATCAGAGACAACTAATGACACCTGCCTCTGATTGAGAACCATACTAGGCCGAAAACATAGAAATGCCCCAAAACATAGAAAAACAAACAGACTGCCCACCCAACTCACGCCCTGACCATACTAAATAAATACAAAACAACAGAAATAGAGGTCAGAACGTGACAGTACCCCCCCCCAAAGGTGCGGACTCCGGCCGCAAAACCTTGACCTATAGGGGAGGGTCTGGGTGGGCGTCTGTCCGCGGTGGCGGCTCTGGCGCGGGACGCGGACCCCACTTCACCATTGTCTTAGTCCGCCTTATTGTCCGCCTCCCTGGCTTACTCACCATGACCACCCCTCTCAATGACCCCACTGGACAGAGGGGCTGCTCGGGACAGAGGGGCAGCTCGGGACAGAGGTGAAGCAGCTGCTCGGGACAGAGGGACAACTGCTCGGGACAGAGGGACAACTGCTCGGGACAGAGGGGCGATAGCAGCTCGGGACAGAGGGGCGATAGCAGCTCGGGACAGAGGGGCGGCAGCTGCTCGGGACAGAGGGGCGGCAGCTGCTCGGGACAGAGGGGCAGCTGCTCGGGACAGAGGGACAGCTGCTCGGGACAGAGGGACAGCTGCTCGGGACAGAGGGACAGCTGCTCGGGACAGAGGGACAGCTGCTCGGGCGGCCCCTGGCTGACTGGCGGCACAGGCGGCCCCTGGCTGACTGGCGGCACTGGCGGCCCCTGGCTGACTGGCGGCACTGGCGGCCCCTGGCTGACTGGCGGCACTGGCGGCCCCTGGCTGACTGGCGGCACTGGCGGCCCCTGGCTGACGGGCGGCACTGGCGGCCCCTGGCTGACGGGCGGCACTGGCGGCCCCTGGCTGACGGGCGGCACTGGCGGCCCCTGGCTGACGGGCGGCACTGGCGGCCCCTGGCTGACGGGCGGCACTGGCGGCCCCTGGCTGACGGGCGGCACTGGCGGCCCCTGGCTGACGGGCGGCACTGGCGGCCCCTGGCTGACGGGCGGCGCTGGCGGCCCCTGGCTGACGGGCGGCGCTGGCGGCCCCTGGCTGACGGGCGGCGCTGGCGGCTCCTGGCTGACGGGCGGCGCTGGCGGCTCCTGGCAGACGGGCGGCGCTGGCGGCGTTGGGCAGACGGGCGGCGCTGGCGGCGCTGGGCAGACGGGCGGCACTGGCGGCGCTGGGCAGACGGGCGGCGCTGGCGGCGCTGGGCAGACGGGAAGCTCAGATGGCGCTGGGCAGACGGGAAGCTCAGATGGCGCTGGGCAGACGGGAAGCTCAGATGGCGCTGGGCAGACGGGAAGCTCAGATGGCGCTGGGCAGACGGGAAGCTCAGATGGCGCTGGGCAGACGGGAAGCTCAGATGGCGCTGGGCAGACGGGAAGCTCAGATGGCGCTGGGCAGACGGGAAGCTCAGATGGCGCTGGGCAGACGGGAAGCTCAGATGGCGCTGGGCAGACGGGAAGCTCAGATGGCGCTGGGCAGACGGGAAGCTCAGATGGCGCTGGGCAGACGGGAAGCTCAGATGGCGCTGGGCAGACGGGAAGCTCAGATGGCGCTGGGCAGACGGGAAGCTCAGATGGCGCTGGGCAGACGGGAAGCTCAGATGGCGCTGGGCAGACGGGAAGCTCAGATGGCGCTGGGCAGACGGGAAGCTCAGATGGCGCTGGGCAGACGGGAAGCTCAGATGGCGCTGGGCAGACGGGAAGCTCAGATGGCGCTGGGCAGACGGGAAGCTCAGATGGCGCTGGGCAGACGGGAAGCTCAGATGGCGCTGGGCAGACGGGAAGCTCAGATGGCGCTGGGCAGACGGGAAGCTCAGATGGCGCTGGGCAGACGGGAAGCTCCGATGGCGCCGGACAGGCGGGAGGCTCCGGCAGTGCTGGACAGGCGAGGCGCACTGTAGGCCTGATGCGTGGTGCTGGCACTGGTGGTACTGGGCCGAGGACACGCACAGGAAGCCTTGTGCGGGGAGCTGCTACCGGAGGGCTGGGGTGTGGAGGTGGTGACGGATAGACCGGGCCGTGAAGGCGTACTGGAGATCTTGAGAGCAGGGCTGGCACCAACCGCCCTGGCTGGATCTTCACCCTAGCCCGGCAGATGTGGGGAGCTGGGATGTAGCGCACCGGGCTAAGCACGCGTACTGGGGACACCGTGCGCACAACCGCATAACACGGTGCCTGACCAGCACCACGCCCGCCACAGTTAGCACTGCTAGGAGCACTGTAGTGCTGAGATGGCACAGGACGTGCAAGGCTAGGGAGATGCACAGGAGGCCTGGTGCGTGAGGCTGGCACAGTCTTCACCAGACCCCTCGCACGCACCTCAGGATGAGTATGGAGAGCTGACCCCGGTGCCATTAAATCCCTGACACGCTCCGTCGGGCGAATGTCGTGCCTCATGCACCAAACCAGCAAGTCCCTCATATCACTCTCCTCCAATTTCCCCATTAACTCCTTCACAGTCTCTGCTTCGCTCACCTCCAACACCAGCTCTGGTTCTGAGCTCCTCCTTGGCTCCTCACGATAAACGGGGAGAGTTGGCTCAGGTCTGACTCCTGACTCTGCCACACTCCCCCTGTGCCCCCCCCCAATAAATTTTTGGGGGTGACTCTCGGGCTTCCGTCCGCGCCGCCGTGCTTGCTTCTCAGAATGCCGCCTCTCTGCTTTACCTGCCTCCAGCTCGGCCTTGGGGCGGCAATATTCTCCTGGCTTAGCCCAGGGTCCTCTCCCGTCGAGGATTTCCTCCCATGTCCAGAATTCCTTACTACGTATCTCCTGCAGCCGCTGTTGCTTCTCCTGCTGCTCCTGCCTGTTGACACGCTGCTTGGTCCTGTTGTGGTGGGTGATTCTGTAAGGGCGTTCGTCTGTAGGAGGAAGAGAAGCGGACCAAAGCGCAGCGTGGTGGTTATTCATGTTTTAATAAATCACTACACATGAACAAACTAACAAAAACAAGAAACGTGAAACCGCAAAACAGTCCTATCCTGTGACAACAAACACAGTGACAGGAACAATCACCCACAAACACACAGTGAAACCCAGGCTACCTAAGTATGATTCTCAATCAGAGACAACTAATGACACCTGCCTCTGATTGAGAACCATACTAGGCCGAAAACATAGAAATGCCCCAAAACATAGAAAAACAAACATAGACTGCCCACCCAACTCACGCCCTGACCATACTAAATAAATACAAAACAACAGAAATAGAGGTCAGAACGTGACAGTATCTGGTACTGCATGGATGTGACACTTAACTATTCATTTTCTCATCGGTGCCCCAATTTAATGCCTTTGCTGACCTTGAAAGATAATCATGACACTATTGCTTATAAAATAATCTTGTCTATGTTATTACCCTTTTAATCTAGGTAACAGGCCTTTACTCTATACCAGTGTTTCCAAACCCTGGTCCTCGAGTACCCCCAACAATACACATTTTCATTGTAAGCCTGGAAAAACACACTCATTCAACTCATTGAAGGCTTGAGGATTAGTTGACAAATTGAATCAAGTGTGCTTGTCCAGGGTTACAGTAAAAATGTGTACTGTTGGGGGTACTGGGGGACCAGGGTTGGGAAACACTGCTCGATACGGCAAAACTTCATAGATAAGACTTGTAAATAATTTTCTCCATTGCTGTTCAGAAAGCGTGATTATACTGTGTCTTAGCCTGGTTAATATTCATGACATTTATTATTTTTTATTTAAAAGGTTGCTTTTGTGTTTATTTTCTTTTTTGGTGTATTGTTTTCAGGACTGTGGATACTGCTGGGTCATTTAAAGCGGTGTTGATGGATATGTACAACACTGTCCCCCTCCAAAACTAACCATATTTGATTATTTCCCACCACACTGAGACAGGTGGAAAAGTTCTCTACTAGCCAATATGTATCCCATGTACAGTCTGTTACAGTGCATTGGGGGCTATGGAGGGGGAAGAGAATGAAGTGCTGCTAGGTATGTACGACACAGTCTCCCTCCAAAACAAAACATTTTTGGTTAGTAGACACCGTACTGAGTATTTCCCACCCAACTTCAGCAGAGACAGGTCAAAAAGCTCTCTCTGCAAGCCAATACGTATCCCATATGCCGTATATTGCAGTGAATGGAGCGGGTGAGGTAAGGAGTCTACAAGTACTCTGCATTAAACCCGTTGCCGAGCACAAGAGACCTATTTCAGTTTTACAGACTTTATTGAGTAATTCCAATAACATATATTTGTATTTTATTAAAAGTGTATTTCTTTAAATATTGCCTACATATACAATAGCTTTCAACATACCAGTATTTTGTGTACACTTTCAAAATAAATGCTGGTATAAGTAATACATTATTAAAAATAAAATCCGCCAAATGATCCTTTTATTTATTCAAATGTAGTTGCAATGCTATGCAAAACAGTTGAAATGCACTAGTTCCCAAAAGTATCATTATTCCCCAAATATAGCATGTCTTTGCAATGGGACTCTTATTCCCTCCCAAAATCAGCGTGCTGCCAGTTTAATATCAAATATTTGTATAATTAGCTGTGATAATATCCTGCTGCTTGTTGAACGGTAATCCCAATGCTAAGGAACCGGTCCACCAAATCAGGAAATGAAAGTCGTAAACTGGGCCTGCGCGGTATTTTATGGGACTGTTTCGGCAACGTTTGACGTTACCGTGAGCAGTTTTGTTTAGTGCTTGTTTTGGCGCAAACAAAATATTGTGTGCGTAGCCTATATTTCTAATTACAACAAATGATGAATATCGATCGGTGTGGCCATTTAGACAGATTTACTGCTGTTGCTGCATGACTCTCTTTTTTACGTCATGCTTTTCGAACCATTCAATTTTTATTAAAGCCTTATAATAAAATAAAATGAACATTGGGATATTCTCATACGTACTTGTTCCTCCCTAGGGGTGGCAGTGTAACGTTATACCAGGATTTTTAATTGGGTCATAAGATGTGTCTTTTTATCTGCCTGTACATTATACATTTGAATGCAGAAATACAGCAATGTTAAATGTACGCTAATTAATGATCTTAACATATACATTAATCAATAAGTGTCGATATGATTTCAGTTATATTTATTTTCCATGTAATGCTCGCAAATGTGTTCAGGCATTTTCGCAGCCACCTAACTGTACGGAAGAGCAACTGGTGAAAGTGTACAGGGTTTGATGGATGAGCAAGGGATTTTTTTACGTTCTTGAAATAAATATTCTAGCTACATTTTCTTTCTCAACAACGTCGGTTTATTTAAAGAAGTAGACATGCCTTTATTTGCGCAGAATCCATTCGACCAAGATGTTGGTAAGTTGAGCGCTTCATTTGGCATGTTGGTTAGCAGTGACCTAGCGTAACTACCGTAGCTTCGTACATGGCGAAACCTCTCGCCCGCAAGCTAACAACAACAACAACTAGCCAGCTAACGTTAGCCGGGCTGCATGTCTGTAGCTAGCTACCTTTACGTTCTGACCAAATGTGAGATTATCCACATAGCTAGCTAGTTATGCGGTTTGGTAAACTCGGTAACTAGCTTGTAGCAGACAGTCATCGGCCAGACTTTGTGCTAGCTATGTTAGCTAGTTGTTGTGTCATCACTTTATCGTAATGAACGATTTTCAATAACAAGACTGACTAAACTGCAACAAGCTCACACATTAAACAAGAACAACATTATCTAGCTAGTTAGTTAATTTAGCTTAATGCATTCATGAGTTGGGTTAGTTTTAGGTTTACTGAAAGGGAAGGAGGGTCTTGTAAGCAAACGTTGTATGCATATAATATACAGTGCATTCGGAAAGTATTCAGACCCCTTGACTGTTTACACATTTTGTTACGTTACAGCCTTATTCTAAAATTGATTTAAAAATGTTATCCTCAGTCTACACACAGTACCCCATAATGACAAAGCGAAAATAGTTTTTAAAACATTATTTACTTATTTACATAAGTATTCATACCCTTTTCTATGATAATCGAATTGAGCTCAGGTGCATCCTGTTTCCATTGATCATCCTTGATGTTTTTCTGCAATTTGATTGGTGTCGACCTGTGGTAAATTCAAATGATTGGACATCATTTGTAAAAGCACACACCTGTCTATGTAAGGTCCCACAGTTGACAGTGCATGTCAGAGCTGAAACCAAGCCATGAGGTTGAAGGAATTGCCCGTAGGGCTCTGAGACAGGATTGTGTTGAGGCACAGATCTGGGAAGCGTACCAAAAAATGTCTGCAGCACTGAAGGTCCCCAAGAACACAGTGGCCTCCATGATTCTTAAATAGAAGAAGTTTGGAACCACCGAGACTCTTCATAGAGCTGGCCGCCCGGCCAAACTTAGCAATCGGGGGAGAAGGAGATGACCAAGAACCCGATGGTCACTCTGACAGAGCTCTAGAATTCCTCTGTGGAGATGGGAGAAACTTCCAGAAGGGCCACCATCTCTGCAGCACTCCACCAAATAAGCCTTTATGGTAGATTAGCTAGACGGAAGCTACTCCTCAGTAATAGGCACTTGACAGCCTGCTTGGAGTTTGCCAAAAGGCACCTAAAGACTCACACCATGAGAAACAAGATTGATGAAACCAACATTTAACTCTTTTGGCCTGAATTCCAAGTGTCACGTCTGGAGGAGACCTGGCACCATCCCTACGGTGAAGCATGGTGGTGGCAGCATCATGCTGTGGGGATGATTTCAGGGGCAGGGACTGGAAAATTAGTCTAGATCGAGGGGAAGATGAATGGAGCCAAGTACAGAGAGCTCCTTGATGAAAACTGGCTCCAGGACCTCAAACTGGAGCAAAAGTTCACCTTCCAACAGGACAACGACCCTACGCACACAGCCAAGACAACACAGGAATGGCTTCAAGACAAGTTTTTGAATGTCCTTGAGTGGCTGAGCCAGAGCCCGGACTTGGAACTCGATGCGAAAATAGCTGTGCAGTGACGATCCCCATACAACCTGACAAAAGCTTGAGAGCATCTGCAGAGAAGAATGGGAGAAACCCCTCAAATACAGGTGTGCCAAGCTTGTAGCATCATTCCCAAGAAGACTTGAGGCTGTAATCGCTGCCTCAAGGCTGTAAAGGTGCTAAAACAAAGTACTGAGTAAATTGTATGAATACTTTAGGTAAAGCGTTTTCATTTTTTCATTTTGTTTTTTACAAATTCGTAAAAAAATCAACTTGTTTTTGATTTGTCATTATGGGGTATTGTGTGTAGATTGATGGGGGTGTCATACATTTTAGAATAAGCCTGTAGTGTAAAACAAAATGTTGATCAAGTCAATGGGTCGGAATACTTTCCGAATGCACTGTAGCTAGCTAACCACCTCTAGGGTGAGCAGTTTAGCCATCATCTTTGGAACAGATGCTCTCGTATCTCCCAGTGTCCTTGTAGCTACAATAATACGAATTTCACTCTGTACAGAAATATATAGTTAGCCATGTGTAATGGCTTTATCACAAATAAAATAGTCTATTGGTCGCGTACACAGATTTGCAGGTGCAGCGAAATGCTTGTTTCTAGCTCCCAACAAAAAAGTGCAGTAATAAAAAATACCTACCAATCACATAATCCAAAAAGGAAAAAGAAAGCAATTAAGTCAGGTCTGGGATGTCCACATTTATATTGCGTGACTAAGTAATAATAATCAACACGGTGACTGTGCCATCTTGTATCACAAATCAGATACGGAATAATTGTATTTTCCCAAATAACCACATGTATCTCGGTGTACCACATTTTCAGAGAAAGCCACCAATGAAACCAATACAGTGGAGGACTGGGCTCTGATTATGGATATCTGTGACAGAGTTGGACAGACGCCCAATGGGTAAGTTGAAGTGCGAATTCCTATTTCTAAAATATCAGCATTGTTTCTAAAATGTTTTCATTTTTTGGAAAAAAACCAACAAAAAAAACAGTACAGGTTAGGTTATTGTATGGGACAATTTACAAACATTTGAAAGATAATTAGGTACATTTGTTTTGGTTTCCTTTATTTATTTTTTAAATGAACCTTTAACTTTGTTTCATCTTGATATGCGACGAACATTAATTAATTGAAGGTTAATTGTTGATGTACAAATCGAAATGTACCGATTTTAAGGTTGTAGTTATTGGTGGGGTGGGTTCACCAGAAATGAGGTTCCTGCTGAACAAGTTATAATGCCACTGCTCTAAACTAACTCCAGGACTCAAGTTGAGGTTATTGGTTATGATTTTTTTTTATAGCTATGGCGTTGAATAGCAGTGACTCAAAATGCAATTCATATCTGTATGAAAAAGTATGCAGTCACCACTGGCATTCGCTCTGGATAAGAGTGTCTATTAAATGTAAATACAGTGTTTCAGGAAGTATTCATACCCCTTGACTTATTCCAAATTGTTGTTGCAGCCTGAATTCAAAATTGATTAAATATTTTTTTTTAAATAAACATCTACACACACACACACACACACACACACAATACCCCATAATAACAAAGTGAAAACATGTTTGCAAATGTATTAAAAATGAAATACAGATCTAATTTACATAAGTATTTACATCCCTGATAGTTAAAAAATACCTTTGGCAGTGATTACAGCTTTGGGTCATCTTGAGTAATCTTGGGTTGTAATAGTAGTAGAGGGAGGGATTTATTTCAGCTTTTATTTCTTTCATCACATTCCCAGTGGGTCAGAAGTTTACATACACTCAATTAGTATTTGGTAGCTTTGCCTTTTCAATTGTTTAACTTGGGTGAAATGTTTTGGGTAGCCTTCCACAAGCTTCCCACAATAAGTTGGGTGAATTTTGGCCAATTCCTCCTGACAGAGCTGGTGTAACTGAGTCTGGTTTGTAGGCCTCCTGGCTCGCACACGCCTTTTCAGTTCTACCCACACATTTTCTATAGGATTGAGGTCAGGGCGTTGTGATGGCCTCTCCAATACCTTGACTACGTTGTCCTTAAGCCATTTTGCCACAACTTTGGAAGTATGCTTGGGGTCATTGTCCATTTGGAAGACCCAGTTGTGACCAAGCTTTTAACTTCTTGAGTGATGTCTGAAGATGTTGCTTCAATATATCCACATAATTTCCTTCCCTCATGATGCCATCTATTTTGTGAAGTGCACCAGTCCCTCCTGCAGCAAAGCACCCCCACAACATGATGCTGCCACCCCCGTGCTTCATGGTTGGGATGGTGTTCTTCGGCTTGCAAGCCTCCCCCTTTTTCCTCCAAGCATAACGATGGTCATTATGGCCAAACAGTTCTATTTTTGTTTCATCAGACCAGAGGACATTTCTCCAAAAAGTACGATCTTTGTCCCCATGTGCAGTTGCAAACCGTAGTCTCTCTTTTTTTGTGGTGGTTTTGGAGCAGTGGCTTCTTCCTTGCTGAGCGGCCTTTCAGGTTATGTCGATACAGGACTTGTTTTACTGTGTTTATAGATACTTTTGTACCTGTTTCCTCCAGCATCTACACAAGGTCCTTTGCTGTTGTTTTGGGATTGATTTGTACTTTTCACACCAAAGTAGGTTCATCTCTAGGAGACAGAACGCGTCTCGTTCCTGAGCGGTATGACGGCTATGTGGTCCCATGGTGTTTATACTTGCATACTATTGTTTGTACAGATGAAGGTGGTACCTTCAGGCGTTTGGAAATTGCTCCCAAGGATGAACTAGACTTGTGGTCTACAAAATTTTTTTCTGAGGTCTTGGCTGATTTCTTTTGATTTTACTATGATGTCAAGCAAAGAGGCACTGAGTTTGAAGGTAGGCCTTGAAATACATCCACAGGTACACCTCCAATTGACTCAAATGATGTCAATTAGTCTATCAGAAGCTTCTAAAGCCATGACAAATTTCTGGAATTTTTCAAGCTTTAAAGGCACTGTCAACTTAGTGTATGTAAACTTCTGACCCACTGGAATTGTGATACAGTGAATTATAAGTGAAATCTGTCTGTAAACAATTGTTGGAAAAATTACTTGTGTCATGCACAAAGTAGATGTCCTAACCGACTTGCCAAAACTATAGTTTGTTAACAAGAAATTTGTGGAGTGGTTGAAAAACGAGTTTTAATGACCTAAGTCTATGTAAACTTCCGACTTCAACTGTTTATGCTTCATCACAATTCTATCCCTGAAATCTAAAGACCCTTCCTTGGACTTCATGTTCCTGTTTCTGCTTTGACATGCCCAGTCAACTGTGGGAACTTTTTTTTAAATAGACAGCTATGTTTCATGTCCAAACAATTGAATTGGCCACAGATGGACTCCAATCAAGTTGTAGTGACATCTCAATGACGATCAAAGGAAATTGGATGCGCCTGAGCTCAATTTGGAGTGTCATTATGTAAAATAAATTTGCATAATTTCACTTTGCTATTATAGGGTATTGTGTGTAGATGGGTGAAAAAAAATATCAATTTTGAATTGCAGCTGTAACAACAAAATGTGGAATAAGTAAAAGGGTATTAATACTTTCTAAAGGCACTGTAACTGTATATTGAAGATGGTATACTTTTGGAAAACTCATGTAGGAATAACCTTCTACTTGAGCCATAATAACCATGTCTCTACCTGCCATTCTTCTCCCAGAGCCAAGGACTGCTTGAGGTCTGTGATGAAGCGAGTCAACCACAAGGTCCCACACGTTGCCATGCAGGCCCTCACCGTGAGTTCTTATAACTTACTTTATTATTAAATGTGGTATTCAAGACACCTGGAGCAAAAGCTGCATATCATTTGGTAGACCGTTGAAAAACCTACTGCTTAACTGTGTAATAGGCTTTATTAAACATGAATAACCTGATGTCAATAGAGAAATGGTCTGCATAGAGTGTGGGGTTAGTGTAAGGTCAGGTGTTTTAGTCTCAGCATGGTGTCAGGCCCTGGAGCTTGTTTAGTGACTGAGATCATAGACACAGTTAATGAGTCATGAATCCTTCTATAGAATGCATAGCAGAGTTTAAACAATTTGTTTGTATAAAGTCTGAGTGTGAATTTATTGGTTCAGGCATAAGCCTTAGTGACACCCTCCAGTCTGACGTAATAAAGTATTTGGGAAGAGTGGTCCATCTCCTTCTGCTCTTGGCAGTTATAGAGCTCTGAGCTCGTAACTCTCCTGCTCTGGGTAGCCAGTCAACCACAGTGTGATGATCCATGGCCCTGGATCCATTTGTTTTACTGCTTTGGTCTGTTCTCTCTGCTGCTTAGAGTTTTTATAGAGTGATGAGGCTAAGCCTCAGACCATGTGAGCCTTCTCTCTGACTCACCATTAGGGTATATAGTCACATGGCTGTTCCATTTTTTTGAATTCTCTCCTCACTCAGTCAACTTTAGCTCCCTCTGTCATAAAATCATGCATCATTTCAATGGTGTTACATTTATTAGTGTTAATACATTTATGTTATTCAATTAAATGTGGAATTGTGGAAGAGAATAAAAGCGTTGGGCTACTTCTCTTGCTGTAATGTGAAACTTCTTCATAAATAATCTAAACTGACTACTGTACTAACCTGGCTTTTCTCCCTGTTACAGTTGCTGGCTGCCTGTGTCAATAACAGTGGAAGAATATTTCACTTAGAAATCTGCTCGCGGGAGTTTGCCACTGAAGTCCGAACTGTGTTGAGCAGGGTAGGGAAGCTGTCTCAAGTTTTTTTTCTTTTGCAATATTTGTGATGAATTGAGGATGTTAAGACTTACACACGTGAGCAAGCATAACAATTAAATCAAATTGTATTTGTCACATGCGCCAAATACAACCGGTGTAAACCTTACCGTGAAATGCTTACTTATAAGCCCATAACCAACAATGCAGTTCAAGAAATAGTTACTCAAATACTAAAATATTTAGTGGGGGGTCAGTGTAAATAGTCCAGGTGGCCATTTGATTCATTCTTATGGGCTGTAGGTAAGAGCTGTTAAGGAGCCTTTTGGACCTAGACTTGGCGCTCCAGTACCTTTGGTAGCTCCTTACAGTCAGATGTCAAGCAGTTGCCATACCAGGCGGTGATGCAACCGTTCAGGATGCTCTCGGATGCTTTCGGTGGTGCAGCTATAGAACTTTTTGAGGATCTAGGGACCCATGACAATTTTTTTTTCAGTCTCCTGAGAGGAAAAATGTGTTGTGCCCTCTTCACGACTGTCTTGGTGTGTTTGGACCATGATAGTTTGTTGATGTGGACACCAAGGAACATGAAACTCTCAACCCACTCCACTACAGCCCGCTGATGTTAATGGGGGCCTGTTCAGCCCTCCTTTTCCTGTAGTCATGATCAGCTCCTTTGTTTTGCTCACATTGAAGGAGAGGTTGTTATCCTGGCATCACACTGCCAGGTCTCTGACCTCCTTATAGGCTGTCTCATCGTTTTCGGTAATCAGGCCTACCACTGTTGTGTCGTCAGCCAACTTAATGATGCTGTTGGAGTCGTGCTTGGCCACGCAGCCGTGGGTGAACAGGGAGTACAGGAGGGGACTAAACACGCACCCCTGAGGGGGCCCAGTGAGGATCAGCATGGCGGATGTGTTGTTGCCTACCCTTACCACCTGGGAGCAGCCCGTCCAAGATCCAGTTGCAGAGGGAGGTGTTTATTCCCAGGGTCTTTAGCTTCATGATGAGCTTTGTGGGCACTATGGTGTTGAAAGCTGAGCTGTAGTCAATGAACAGCTTTCTCACATAGGTGTTCCTTTTGTCCAGGTGGGAATGGGTAGTGTGGAGTGTGATTGAGATTGAGTCATCTGTGGATCTGATGGGGCGATTTGCGTATAGAACTGGGTCTAGGGTTTCTGAGATAGTGTTGATGTGAGCCATGACCAGCCTTTCAAAGCAATACATGGCTACCGACGTGAGTGCTTTGGGGTAGTCATTTAGACAGGTTACCTTAGCTTTCTTGGGCACAGGCGCTATGGTGGTCTGCTTGAAACATGTAGGTATTACAGACTCAGGCAAAGAGAGGTTGAAAATGTATTTGAAGACACTTGTCAGTTGTAACACACATGTTCTGACTACACGTCCTGGTAATCCGTCTGGCCCCACGGCCTTGTGAATGTTGACCTGTTTAAAGGTCTTGCTCACATCGGCTACTGAGAGCGTTATCACACAGTCGTCTGGAACAGCTTGTGCTCTCATGCTTGCTTCAGTGTTGCTTACCTCGAAGTGAGCATAAAAGGCACTTAGCTCATCTGGTAGGCTCGCGGCTGGGTTTCCCTTTGTAGTCTGTAATAGTTTGCCAGCCCTGCCACATCCGACAAGTGTCAGTGCCGGTATAGTAGGATTTAATCATAATTCTGTATTGACTCTTTGCTTGTTTGATGGTTCTTCTGAGGGCATAGTGGAATTTCTTGAAAGAATCCAGATTAGTGTCCCACTCCTTGATAGCTGCAGCTCTAGCCTTTAGCTCGGTGCGGATGTTGCCTTGTAATCCATGGCTTCTGGTTTTGGATATGTACGTATTATCACTGTGGGGATGACATTGTGCACTTATTGATAAAGCCGGTGACTGAGGTGGTATACTCAAATCAAATAAAATTTTATTTGTCACATACACATGGTTAGCAGATATTAATGCGAGTGTAGGGAAATGCTTGTGCTTCTAGTTCCGACAATGCAGTAATAACCAACAAGTAATCTAGCTAACAATTCCAAAACTACTACCTTATAGACACAAGTGTAAGGGGATAAAGAATATGTACGTAAAGATATATGAATGAGTGATGGTACAGAGCGGCATAGGCAAGATACAGTAGATGGTATTGAGTGCAGTATATACATATGAGATGAGTATGTAAACAAAGTGGCATAGTTAAAGTGGCTAGTGATACATGTATTACATAAAGATGCAGTAGATGATATAGAGTACAGTATATACATATGAGATGAATAATGTAGGGTATGTAAACATTATATTAGGTAGTATTGTTTAAAGTGGCTAGTGATATATTTGATCATTTCCCATCAATTTCCATTATTAAAGTGGCTGGAGTTGAGTCAGTGTGTTTGCAGCAGCCACTCAGTGTTAGTGGTGGCTGTTTAACAGTCTGATGGCCTTGAGATTGAAAAACAGCTTCTGTCTCTCGGTCCCAGCTTTGATGCACCTGTACTGACCTCGCCTTCTGGATGATAGCGGGTGAACAGGCAGTGGCTCGGGTGGTTGTTGTCCTTGAGGATCTTTATGGCCTTCCTGTGACATCGGGTGGTGTAGGTGTCCTGGAGGGCAGGTAGTTTGCCCCCGGTGATGCGTTGTGCAGACCTCACTACCCTCTGGAGAGCCTTACGGTTGTGGGCGGAGCAGTTGCCGTACCAGGCGGTGATACAGCCCGACAGGATGCTCTCGATTGTGCATCTGTAGAAGTTTATGAGTGCTTTTGGTGACAAGCCTAATTTCTTCAGCCTCCTGAGGTTGAAGAGGCGCTGCTGCGCCTTCTTCACGATGCTGTCTGTGTGGGTGGACCAATTCAGTTTGTCTGTGATGTGTACGCCGAGGAACTTAAAACTTACTACCCTCTCCACTACTGTTCCATCGATGTGGATAGACGGGTGTTCCCTCTGCTGTTTCCTGAAGTCCACAATCATCTCCTTAGTTTTGTTGACGTTGAGTGTGAGGTTATTTTCCTGACACCACACTCCGAGGGCCCTCACCTCCTCCCTGTAGGCCGTCTCGTCGTTGTTGGTAATCAAGCCTACCACTGTTGTGTCGTCCGCAAACTTGATGATTGAGTTGGAGGCGTGCGTGGCCACGCAGTCGTGGGTGAACAGGGAGTACAGGAGAGGGCTCAGAACGCACCCTTGTGGGGCCCCAGTGTTGAGGATCAGCGGGGTAGAAATGTTGTTGCCTACCCTCACCACCGGGGGCGGCCCGTCAGGAAGTCCAGTACCCAGTTGCACAGGGCGGGGTCGAGACCCAGGGTCTAGGGTGTCAGGTAGGGTGGAGGTGATATGGTCCTTGACTAGTCTCTCAAAGCACTTCATGATGACGGAAGTGAGTGCTACAGGGCGGTAGTCGTTATCTTAGCTTTCTTGGGAACAGGAACAATGGTGGCCCTCTTGAAGCATGTGGGAACAACAGACTGGGATAGGGATTGATTGAATATGTCCGTAAACACACCAGCCAGCTGGTCTGTGCGTGCTCTGAGGGCGCGGCTGGGGATGCCGTCTGGGCCTGCAGCCTTGCGAGGGTTGACACGTTTAACTGTTTTCCTCACGTCGGCTGCAGTGAAGGAGAGTCCGCATGTTTTAGTTGCGGGCCGTGTCAGTGGTCATTTACTCCAATGTTATTGGATGAATTTTGGAACATATTCCAGTCTACTAGCAAAACAGTCCTGTAGCGTAACATCTGTGTCAGACCACTTCCGTGTTGAGCGAGTCACTGATGCTTTAGTTTTTGCTTGTAAGCAGGAGGAGGATATAGGAGGATATAATTATGGTCAGATTTGCCAAATGGAGGGCGAGAGAGAGCTTTGTCTGTGTGTGTGGAGTAAAGGTGGTCTAGAGTTGTTTTTTTCCTCTGGTTGCACATGTGACATGCTGGTAGAAACGAGGTAAAACAGATTTAAGGTTGCCACCATTAAAGTCCCCGGCCACTAGGAGCACTGCTTCTGGATGAGCTTTTTCTTGTTTGCTTATGCCCTTAAACAGCTAGTTGAGTGCAGTCTTAGTGCCAACATCGGTTTGTGGTGGTAAATAGATGGCTACGAATAATATTGATGGGAACTCTTGGTAGATAGTGTGGTCTACAGCCTATCATAAGGTACTCTACCTCAGGCGTGAAATACCTCGAGACTTCTTTAATATTAGACATCGCGCACCAGCTGTTATTGACAAGTAGACACACACCCCTGCCCCTCGTCTTACCAGAAGTAGCTGCTCTGTCCTGAATACCAAGCCAGCTCTATATTATCCATATCGTTGTTCAGCCACAACTCGGTGAAACATAAGAAATGAGTTTTTAATGTCCCATTGGTAGGATAGTCTTGATTGAATATCATCCAGTTTATTCTCCAGTGATTGCACTTTGGGCAGTAGGACAGATGGTAGTAGCGGTTTACCCACTTGCCGTTGAATTCTCACAAGGCAGCTTGACCTTCCCCTGTATCTCCATCTTTTCTTCACGCGAGTGACAGGGATTTGGGCCTGGTCTTGGGCGCCATTATTATCATTCAGCTGGCTCTTTGTGTCAATGTTTTGTTTGTATCTACCTCTGTCAAATAAGTAGCCTAATAATAATTATTACTATTCCCAATGCAGGCCCACAGCAAGGTGTGTGACAAGCTGAAGGGGATGATGGTGGACTGGTGTGATGGGTTCCAGAAAGATCCACAGCTCAGTCTGGTCAGTGCCACCATCAAGTCTCTGAGAGAGGAAGGGGTCGTCTTCCCATCCTCTGGGTCACAGGTAATGTAGTCAACAACCTATCGTCTATCACCCTAACCCAGTGTTGCCTCTATCATTGTATAGGCCAGGCAGTTTCCTCTCACTACTAACTCTGTTACCCCCTTCCTAAAATAGTTTGTTTTTTATTTGTTTCATTTGATAATTTTGGTGCCAGATGGCCTGGATGTGCCTCACCTGGAAAATAAAACCGTTTGAACCACAATGTCTTTAAAAAAAGTTTATTTTTTAAATTATTTTTTAACTTTTACCCCTTTTTTTTCTCCCCAATTTCGTGATATCCAATTGGTAGTTAGTCTGGTCCCCCATCGCTGCAACTCGCCCCCGAACTCGGGAGAGGTGAAGGTCGAGAGCCATGCATCCTCCAAAACACAACCCTGCCAAGCCGCACTGCTTCTTGACACACTGCTCGCTTAACCCGGAAGCCAGCCGCACCAATGTGTCGGAGGAAACACTGTCCAGCTGACGACCGAAAACAGCTTCCAGACCCTTGGCCCACTAAAAGGAGTCGCTAGAGTGCGATAAGACAAGGAAATCCCGGCTGGCCAAACCATTCCGGGACCCGGACGACGCTGGGCCAATTGTGCGCCGCCTCATGGGTCTCCCTGTCGGCTGGCTGTGACATAGCCTGGGATCGAACCTGGGTCTGTAGTAACACCCCAAGAACATATACTACCCACCACTGCGACCTGTATGTTCTCCTTGGCTGGTCCTCGCTTCATATTCGTCGCCAAAAACACTGGCTCCAGGTCATCGATAAGTCTTTGCTAGGTAAAGCTCCGCCTTATCTCAGCTCACTGGTCACCATAGCAACAACCACCCTTAGCACGCACTCCAGCAGGTATATTTCACTGGTCATCCCCAAAGCCAGCACCTACTTTGGCTGCCTTTCCTTCCAGTTCTCTGCTGCCAATGACTGGAACGAATTGCAAAAATCACTGAAGTTGGAGACTTCTATCTCTCTCACTAACTTTAAGCGTCAGCTGTCAGAGCAGCTTACCGATCTCTGCAGCTGTACAAAGCCCATCTGTAAATAGCCCATCCAACTACCTACCTCATCCCCATATTTGTTTTTATTTTTCTGCTCTTTTGCACACCAGTATATCTACTTGCACATATATCATTCCAGTGTAAATTGCTAAATTGTAATTACTTTGCCACTATGGCCTATTTATTGCCTTACCTCCTTAATTAATTTGCACACACTGTATACAGATTTTTCTATTATGTTATTGATTGTATGTTTGTTTATCCCATGTGTAACTGTTGTTTTTGTCGCACTGCTTTGCTTTATCTTGGCCAGGTCGCAGTTGTAAATGAGAAGTTGTTCTCAACTGGATGGGCTATTTACAGATTGGTTATGTGCAGGTGTGATCTGTGAGCTGCTCTGACAGCTGGTGCTTAAAGCTAGTGAGGGAGATATGAGTCTCCAGCTTCAGTGATTTTTGCAGTTTCCAGTCATTGGCAGCAGAGAACAGGAAGGAAAGGCGGCCGAAGGAGGAATTGGCTTTGGGGGTAACCAGTGAAATATACCTGCTGGAGCGCGTGCTGCGGGTGGGTGCTGCTATGGTGACCAGTGAGCTGAGATAAGGCGGGGATTTAACTAGCACCGACTTATAGATGACCTGGAGCCAGTGGGTTTGGTGACAAATATGAAGCGAGGGCCAGCCAACGAGAGCATACAGGTCGCATTGGTGGGTAGTATATGAGGCTTTGGTGACAAAACGGACGGCACTGTGATAGACTGCATCCAATTTGCTGAGTAGAATGTTGGAGGCTAATTTGTAAATAACATCGCCGAAGTCATGCATTGGTAGGATAGTCAGTTTTACTAGGGTATGTTGGGCAGCATGAGTGAAGGATGCTTTGTTGCTAAATAGGAAGCTGATTCTAGATTTAATTTTGGATTGGAGATGCTTAACTTCTTGGTGACTGGAGGGCAGTATTGAGTAGCTTGGATGAATAAGGTGCCCAGGGTAAACTGCCTGCTACTCAGCCATAAAAGCTAGAATATGCATATAATTAGTATATTTGGATAGAAAACACTCAGAATGATGAGTTTCAAAAACTGGTTGAATTATGTCTGTGAGTATAACAGAACTCATATGGCAGGTGAAAACCTGAGAAAATCCAACCAGGAAGTGGGAAATCTGAGGTTTGTAGGTTTTCAACTCATAGCCTATCGAAGATACAGTGGGATATTGGTCATGTTGCACTTCCAAGGCCTTCCGCTAGATGTCAACAGTCTATAGAACCTTGTTTGATGCTTCTACTGTGAAGGGGGGCCGAGTGAGAGAGGACTGAGCCAGGATTCTGGCAGATTGCCATGAGCTCGTGATGCGTGGTCATGTGAAAGTTAGCTTGCATTCCATTGCTTTTCTACAGACAAATTAATTCTCCGGTTGGAACATTATTGAAGATTTATGATAAAAACATCTTGAAGATTGATTCTATACTTCGTTTGACATGTTTCTATGACTTATAATATAACCTTTTTGGAAGTTTCTTCCGTCCTTTCGGCTGGACTTGCACGAGTGTTTGGATTTGTTTACCAAACGCCCTAACAAAAGGAGCTATTGGGCCATAAATGATGAACTTTATCGAACAAATCAAACATTTATTGTGGAACTGGGAGTCCTGGGAGTGCATTCTGATGAAAATCATCAAAGGTAAGTGAATATTTGTAATGTTATTTCTGACTTCTGTTGACTGCACAATATAACGGATATCTTTTCTGCTTGTTGGTCTCTGAGTGCCTTACTCAGATTATTGCATGGTATGCTTTTTCCGTAAAGTTTTTTTTAAATCTGACTCAGCGGTAGCATTAAGGAGAAGTTTATCTAAAGTTCCATGTATAATAGTTGTATCTTTTATCAATGTTTGAGTATTTCTGTAAATTGATGTGGCTCTCTGCAAAATCACTGCATGTTTTGGAACTACTGAACATAACACGCCAAAGTAAAATAAGATTTTGGGATATAAATATGCACTTTATCGAACAAAACATTTGTGTATTGTGTATCATGAAGTCCTATGAGTGTCATCGGATGAAGATCATCAAAGGTTAGTGATTAATTTGATCTATTTCTGCTTTTTGTGATTCCTCTCTTTGGCTGGAAAAATGGTTGTGTTTTTCTGTGACTTGGTGGTGACCTAACATAATCGTTTGTGGTGCTTTCCCTGTAAAGTATTTTTGAAATCAGACACTGTGGCTGGATTAACGAGAATTGTATCTTTAAAATGGTGTAAAATACTTGAATGCTTGAGGAATTTTAATTATGAGATTTGGCGCCCTGCACTTTCACTGGCAGTTGGCGGGGTGGGACGCTACCATCCCAAATATCCCAGAGAGGTTACTGTGAGTCTGGAAGGAGAGTTTACAGTCTAACCAGACACCTAGGTATTTGTAGTAGTTGTAGTTGTCCACATATTCACAAGTCAGAACCGTCCAGAGTAGTAATGATGGACATGTGGGCAGCGATCGGTTGAAGAGCATGCATTTTATTTTGCTTGCTTTTAAGAGCAGTTGGAGGCCACGGAAGGAGAGTTGTATGGCATTGAAGCTTGTCTGGAGGTTAGTTAGCAGTGTCACAAAGAAGGGCCAGAAGTATACAGAATGGTGTCGTCTGCATAGAGGTGGATCAGATAATCACCAGCAGCAAGAGCAACATCATTGATCTATACAGAGAAAAGAGCCTGCCCGAGAATTGAACCCTGTGGCACCCCCAGAGACTGCGAGAGGTCTGGACAATGGGCCCTCCGATTTGACACACTGACCTCTGTCTGAGAAGTAGTTGGTGTACCAGGCGAGGCAGTCATTTGAGAAACCAAGGCTGTTGAGTCTGCCGATAAGAATGTTGTGATTGACAGAGTCGAAAGCCTTGGCCAAGTCGATGAATACAGCTGCACACTATTGTCTCTTATCGATGGCGGTTAGGATATCATTTAGGAGGTGCACCCATGACCAGCTCTGAAACCAGATTGCATAGCGGAGAAGGTACGGTGGGATTCTAAATGGTCAGTGATCTGTTTGTTAACTTGGCTTTCGAAGACCTTATTTGTTTCCTAGCCTCAGTGCAGTGGGCAGCTGGGAGGAGGTGCTCTTATTCTCCATGGACTTTACAGTGTCCCAGAACTTTTTGGAGTTAGTGCTGCAGGATGCAAATTTCTGTTTGAAAAAGCTAGCCTTTGCTTTCCTAACTGCCTGTGTATATTGGTTCCTAACTTCCCTAAAAAAAATTATATCGCGAGCGCTTTTCGATGCTAGTGCAGTACGCCACAGGATGTTTTTGTGCTGGTCAAGGGCAGTCTGGAGTGAACCAAGGGCTATATCTGTTCCTGGTTCTACATTTTTTTAATGGGGCATGCTTATTTAAGATGGTGAGGAAAGCACTTTTAAAGAATAACCAGGCATCCTCTACTGACGGAATGAGGTCAATATCCTTCCAGGAGACCCGGGACAGGTCGATTAGAAAGGCCTGCTCACTGAAGTGTTTTAGGGAGTGTTTGACAGTAATGATCAGTGGTCATTTGACTGCAATGATCGGTGGTCATTTGACTGCAGACCCATTACGGACACAGGCAATGAGGCAGTGATCGCTGAGATCCTGGTTGAAGACAGCAGAGGTGTATATGGAGGGCAGGTTGGTTAGGATGATATCTATGAGGGTGCCCATGTTCACATATTTGGGGTTGTTCCTGGTGGGTTCATTTATAATTTGTGTGAGATTGAGAGCATCAAGCTGAGATTGTAGGATGGCCGGGGTGTTAAGCATGTCCCAGTTTAGGTTACCTAACAGCACGAGCTCTGAAGATAGATGAGTGGTAATCAATTCACATATGGTGTCCAGGGCACAGCTGGGGGCAGAAGGTGGTCTATAGCAAGCTGCAACGGTAAGAGACTTGTTTCTGGAGAGGCAGATTTTAGAAGTAGAAGCTCAAATTGTTTGGGCACAGACCTGGATAGTAAGACAGAACTCTGCAGGCTATCTCTGCAGTAGATTGCAAATCGGAGAATGTTATAGTTAGGGATGGAAATTTCAGTTTTGTTTGTGGTCGGCAAGGACATCCGGGTTGGCAGAGTGTGCTAAGGCAGTGAATAAAACACATTTAGGGAGGAGGCTTCTAATGTTAACATGCCTGAAACCAAGGCTTTTACGGTTACAGAAGTCAACAAATGAGAGTGCCTGGGGAATGGGAGTGGAGCTAGGCACTGCAGGGCCTGGATTAACCTCCACATCACCAGAGGAACAGAGGAGGAGTAGGATAAGGGTACAGCTAACAGTTAAAAGAACTGGTCGTCTAGTACTTTCAGAACAGAAAGTTAAAGGGGCAGGTTTCTGGGCACGGTAGAATAGATTCAAGGCATAATGTATGGTAGGATGTGAATACAGTGAGGGTAAACCTGTGCATGGCGTGGATGAAAGAGATATTGTTTCTAGAAATGTCATTTAAACCAGGTGATGTCACTGCATGTGTGGAAGGTGGAACTAAAGTGTTAACTAAGGCGTATTGAGCAGGGCTAGAGGCTCTACAGTGAAATAAGGCAATACTTACTAACCAAAACCGCAATATTGACGTTAGGGAGAGGCATGCATAGCCGAGTGATCATAGGAGTCCAGTGAGTGGCTTCAGGCAGCTAGCGGGCCGGGGCTAGCAAGCTAGCAGAAGGGGATTAGAATTCCGTTTGTGATTGTATTTGAGGGACAGTCTGGTACTCTATTAATTTGGTTGAAATGGTGGGCTGAGTGTCCTATTCTATATTAAAGGCCCAATGCAGTCAAAATTCTGTTTTTTCCTATTTTGTATGATATTGTACAACAGCTGATGAAACTAACCCTGTAAAACAGTTAAAACATTTGATCAGTGTTATTTCCTGATAGTTGCTGGTTGAAAATACAATCTACACAAGACCTTCTAATCAGCCGTTTTGCTTGAGAAATACTGCAGCAAATACCTTAGTTATATGTCAAATTGCGTGACTAAGATATCTACAAAACGTAAATGAATGACCGATTTCTTATTTTAGATGAATTCTGACGCTACGGCGTCTCAAGATGGACAAACAGTACTTTTGCTGCTTTTTTCTTATTTTTCAAGCAAGGTCTTTTAAGGGAGTATGTAAGCACATTTGTTTGGTTCGCCTAGCTGAGTTTGGGTAGCCGAACCAAAGCATGCTGACGCCTTTACTCGCTCTGTTTACTACCAAAATACTGCCTGTAAAGCCTGTAGTACCTATCAATCCCTACAGGTGGCATCAGTCACAGCTAATCCCAAATCCCCTCTGCTCTGGAAGGCTTCTCTCTAACCAACCACCTCTTATCAACAGGGGTCCAGCCTAAAGGGCACCACTCCAGCTGTTAGTAAACCATCTGACGATGACGACCTGGCCAAAGGTACAAATAATATCCAACAGATTCTAGAATACCACATCATATTACATTATGAATTGTGCATGTTGATGAATGAATTAATACATTTATTAGACACATTAAAATCATTGAGAAGGACACAGTGTAGAGCAGTGTATTTAAATTTTGTTCCACTGCCTCTGTCCTCCTCCCATCTGCAGCCATCGAGCTGTCCCTGCAGGAGCAGAAGCAGTATGTGGAGACGCGACCTCTCACCGTGACCGCCGACCCCCCCTTCAATACCAACAGTGGCGGGGGTAGCAGGGATTCCCGGAAGTTGCGGGCGCTCTACGACTTTGAGGCGGCCGAGGACAACGAGCTCACCTTCAAGACTGGAGAGCTTATCCTCGTCCTGGACGACAGGTAACTAACGACATGCTGCTATGGAAACCTGGCTCTGACCCATATGATGGCCTGCTGTATAGGCAAATATGGGAACAAAAGTTCTTCAGTTACATGTCTGTTGTTCTGCAATGCATGCATTCATTTAGTTTACAATGGGAAGTGTTTACTTACAAGAATGTTTGAACTGATTTAATCATGTTGATGCCAAAGTGACCCAAACTGGTGGAAAGGAGAGAACCACAGAGGAGTAGGTCTCTTCCCATCCAACTTTGTCACGACCAACCTCAACGCTGAGCCTGAACTAGGTACGTTTCCCCTCTTTTCCTGTCCAGTACCATACCTCACTCTTGTACCACCATACGGAGAGTCTTTCTAGTCAAGTGTTTGGTTTCATGTTTTAAATCCTGACTCTAAAGTGGCTCTGAATAAGAGCGTTAGCTAAATGTGTAAAATTTAAATTCCTCTCCTAACAGTAACGTATGTGGAGAAGACGCCAGCCCCGGAGGAGCCCAGCATAGAAGCCAACGTAGAGCCTGAGCCTGTCTTCATAGATGAGGTGGGTGCTTCTACGTACCGTACCTACTGCATGACCGTCCATACATGTAGGCCTAAATCATGTTGTATCATCATGTATCTTTTCTTCTTAGATATAATCAGTCCACCATCAGTTTTGACCGTTTGACCATTGAAAACCCTCTTCATCAGTCTGTCAGTTGTAACTTAGTAAAGCGTTTAGAATGGTTGATAAAGTCTGACATGGCTTGTTATACAAAGTTGTAATGTAACATCGTATAACAAGAATCTTTCTCCCCCTCTCGCACCCCCCCTTTCCCTTTTTTCTCTCTTCTTCCCCCTCTGTTCCTTCCCTTCTCCCCCGCTCTCATCCCCACCTTTCCCTTTTTTCTCTCTTCTTCCCCCTTCTTCCCCCTCTGTTCCTTTCCTTCTCCCCCTCTCTCATCCCCACCCCTCTTCCTCCCTCCCTCCCTCTCTCTCATCCCCACCCCTCTTCCTCCCTCTCTCTCCTTTCTTGCTCTCCCCTCTCTCTTCCTCCCTCTCTGTCTCTGCAGGAGAAGATGGACAGAGCGCTGTATCTGCTCCAGAACACAGACCCTGCTGATGCAGCACCTGACTGCCAAGAGCTGGTCCAACTGGAGGGTATAAAACAATGACATAATGCTCTGATAAATCCTAGTAGCCATGCTCACTGACACTGCAGTTGGACTATTTTCTAACACAGACACACAGTCTCACCTGATCAATGCTTTACCCACCCAGGTGCTTGTGAGCAGATGAATCCAATGATTGATGACAAGCTGGAAGACATTGACAGGTAAAATGAATTTAACTGTAGTATAATTAATTATTCATATTGGACTATATTTTCAATTGTATGTTAGAGGCTATACTATTTTATGTCAGTTTTATTTCTATTGGTTAGGCATGTGTGTTGTACAGAGTTATTCAAATTGTATGTATTTATACATACTTGATATAGTTTATATTGACTGTATCTGGATGACCGCTACGATCATCAGTCTTTGTCCTACTTATGTCGTGATGACCTCTATCTCCACCCCTCCCACTCTCTCTCCCTCCCTCCCTGGCAGGCAACACTCTGAGCTGTCTGAGCTGAATGTGAAGGTGCTGGAGGCCTTGGAGCTCTATAACAAACTGATGAACGAGGCACCGTTCTACACAGCCTACTCCAAACTGCAGTCCCAGCAGCAACCGCAGCAGCAGCCCCAATACGCACCTGCCTCCCAAGTCCCCATTCAGGTCAGGAAAAACAAACTATTTAACCACTGTCACATACACTACTTGACCAAAAGTATGTGGACATCTGCTCGTCGAACATCTCATTACAAAATCATGGGCATTAATATGGAGTTGGTCCCCCCCTTTGCTGCTATAACAGCCTCCACTCTTCTGGGAAGGCTTTCCACTAGATGTTGGAACATTGCTGCAGGGACTTGCTTCCATTCAGCCACGAGCATTAGTGAGGTTGGGCGATTGCCTGGCTCGCAGTCGGCATTCCAATTCATCCCAAAGGTGTTCGATGGAGTTAAGGTCAGGACTCTGTGCAGGCCAGTCAAGTTCTTCCACAACAATCTCAACAAACCATTTCTGTATGGACCTCGCTTTGTGCACGGGGGTGTTGTCTTGCTGAAACAGGAAATGGCCTTCCCCAAACTGTTGCCACAAAGTTGGAATGACATTGTATGGCATTGGCATTGCCATACAATGTGGCATTGTATGCTGTTATGTTAAGATTTCCCTTCACTGGAACTAAGGGCCCTAGTCCGAACCAGGAAAACAGTCCCAGACCATTTTTCTTCCTCCACCAAACTTTACAGTTGGCACTATGCATTGGGGCAGGTAGCACTCCCCTGCCATCCACCAAACCCAGAGTTGGCCATCAGACTGCCAGATGCTGACACGTGATTCATCACTCCGGAGAACGCATTTCCACTGCTCCAAAGTCCAATGGCGGTGAGCTTTACACCACTCCTGCCGACGCATGGCATTGCACATGGGGATCTTAGTTCGCTCGTTGCAAACTAATTTGCCAGAATTTCACCCGTTAGACAAAATACGGAACGTTTCTGTATTTCACTAAAATAATAAACGTTTTGTTTTCGAAATTATAGTTTCCGGATTTGACCATATTAATGACCTAAGGCTCGTATTTCTGTGTTATTATATTATAATTGAGTCTATTATTTGATAGAGCAGTCTGATTCAAACAGCACTTTCCTGCGTTTGCCAGCAGCTCTTTGCAATGCTTCAAGCGTTGCGCTGTTTATGACTTCAAGCCTATCAACTCCAGAGATTAGGCTGGCAATACTAAAGTACCTAATAGAACATCCAATAGTCAAAGGTATATGAAATACAAATAGTATAGAGAGAAATAGTCCAATAATAACTACAACCTAAAACTTCTTACCTGGGAATATTGAAGACTCATGTTAAAAGGAACCACCAGCTTTCATATGTTCTCATGTTCTGAGCAAGGAACTTAAACGTTAGCTTTCTTACATGGCACATATTGCACTTTTACTTTCTTCTCTAACACTTTGTTTTTGCATTATTTAAACCAAATGTAACATGTTTCATTATTGATTTTATTGATGTAAAAGTATTCGGCCCCCTTGAACTTTGCGACCTTTTGCCACATTTCAGGCTTCAAACATAAAGATATAAAACTGTATTTTTTTGTGAAGAATCAACAACAAGTGGGACACAATCATGAAGTGGAATGACATTTATTGGATATTTCAAACTTTTTTAACAAATCAAAAACTGAAAAATTGGGCGTGCAAAATTATTCAGCCCCTTTACTTTCAGTGCAGCAAACTCTCTCCAGAAGTTCAGTGAGGATCTCTGAATGATCCAATGTTGACCTAAATGACTAATGATGATAAATACAATCCACCTGTGTGTAATCAAGTCTCCGTATAAATGCACCTGCACTGTGATAGTCTCAGAGATCCGTCAAAAGCGCAGAGAGCATCATGAAGAACAAGGAACACACCAGGCAGGTCCGAGATACTGTTGTGAAGAAGTTTAAAGCCGGATTTGGATACAAAAAGATTTCCCAATCTTTAAACATCCCAAGGAGCACTGTGCAAGCGATAATATTGAAATGGAAGGAGTATCAGACCACTGCATCTACCAAGACCTGGCGTCCCTCTAAACTTTCAGCTCATACAAGGAGAAGACTGATCAGAGATGCAGCCAAGAGGCCCATGATCACTCTGGATGAACTGCAGAGATCTACAGCTGAGGTGGGAGACTATGTCCATAGGACAACAATCAGTCGTATATTGCACAAATCTGGCCTTTATGGAAGAGTGGCAAGAAGAAAGCCATTTCTTAAAGATATCCATAAAAAGTGTTTAAAGTTTGCCACAAGCCACCTGGGAGACACACCAAACATGTGGAAGAAGGTGCTCTGGTCAGATGAAACCAAAATTGAACTTTTTGGCAACAATGCAAAAAGTTATGTTTGGCGTAAAAGCAACACAGCTGAACACACCATCCCCACTGTCAAACATGGTGGTGGCAGCATCATGGTTTGGGCCTGCTTTTCTTCAGCAGGGACAGGGAAGATGGTTAAAATTGATGGTAAGATGGATGGAGCCAAATACAGGACCATTCTGGAAGAAAACCTGATGGTGTCTGCAAAAGACCTGAGACTGGGACGGAGATTTGTCTTCCAACAAGACAATGATCCAAAACATAAAGCAAAATCTACAATGGAATGGTTCAAAAATAAACATATCCAGGTGTTAGAATGGCCAAGTCAAAGTCCAGACCTGAATCCAATCGAGAATCTGTGGAAAGAACTGAAAACTGCTGTTCACAAATGCTCTCCATCCAACCTCACTGAGCTCGAGCTGTTTTGCAAGGAGGAATGGGAAAAAATGTCAGTCTCTCGATGTGCAAAACTGATAGAGACATACCCCAAGCGACTTACAGCTGCAATCGCAGCAAAAGGTGGAGCTACAAAGTATTAACTTAAGGGGGCTGAATAATTTTGCACGCCCAATTTTTCAGTTTTTGATTTGTTAAAAAAGTTTGAAATATCCAATAAATGTCGTTCCACTTCATGATTGTGTCCCACTTGTTGTTGATTCTTCACAAAAAAATACAGTTTTATATCTTTATGTTGGAAGCCTGAAATGTGGCAAAAGGTCGCAAAGTTCAAGGGGGCCGAATACTTTCGCAAGGCACTATATATAATATTTAAAAAAAATGTTTTTTAATCGGCTGATTAATCAGTATCAGATTTTTTTTGGTCCTCCTATAATCGGTATCGGTGTTGGAAAATCATAATCGTTCGACCTCTACTATGGAGATTGGAAGCTCGATTTTATACACCTGTCAGCAACGAGTGTGACTGAAATAGCCAAATCCGCTAATTTGAAGGGGACACACATACGTGTGTGTGGCCTCGGTGAAGGCAGAGAGACTATGCCAGTGTCCAAAATGGCATCCTATTAATTGCCTAGTTAAATAAATAAAAAATATCATATGGTGGGCTCTGGTCAAAAGTAGTGAACTATATAGGGAATAGGATTCCATTTCAGATGCAGACCATGTGTGCTGTTTGTCCATTATGATGGCTGTCAGTCCCTCCTTGGAGACGAATGGGAGATTCCAGTGGTCATGCTTGGACTGTTTTACCACCTCACTTTCTGCACTGCAAATCAGTTTAGAAACAATCTCTTCCTTGTTGTGTACCTGGCTGCACCTGTAGTAATGTTGGTTGTATAGTTTAGTGGAGTAATGCAATGTACACTGTACTATGAAATGTGTTTAACCCAATTTCACATTGAACTTTCTCTTTTTGCTCCCCTCCTCCCTCTCTCAGGGTTACCCAGGTCAGCCTGGTGGTTCCTACATGCCTCCAGGGATGCCCCAGGGCCCCCCAGCCCAGCAGGCCTACATGGGCTCTGACCAGCCCGGACCCCTCCACTCACTCCACCCTAACGTCACATCTCCCAACGGTCAGCCAGCACAGCTTCCTTACAGGTAAGCCTCGTACTTTACAGGGTTACACGTCTCCTCTGTATACCGGTACTTTACAGGGTTACACGTCTCCTCTGTATACCGGTACTTTACAGGGTTACACGTCTCCTTTGTATACCAGCCCTGACTAGGCAACTAGCTAGCTAAATGGCAGCCATTTTGTGAGGTCATTCTTGTGTCTGGATGTTTGTGTTTTCAGACATGGATTTGTGAGTATTACATTTTTGGGGGTGGCATTGCTCCTGTGTTGAGGGTTAAATGTCTGTCTTAATGCTTGTGTTAGGCAGTAGGTGGCTAATATTGTACCATTCTGTCTTTTCACCGCAGTGTACCATATGCACCTGCCGGATACCCTCCACAGATGGGTGTGGCCCCACAGATGGACATGTCGGCCTATCAGAACGCCAACCTGCCTCCAGCCTCCTATCAAATGGCTGCTCCATCGCAGCAGGCCCCACACCAGCAACAGGCCTACTATCAGCAGCCTCTCCTATAAAGGCAGGCCGTGCAATACTATCAGGGCTGTCTGAGTGAGAAGCAGCATATCCCCACCAACAGACACAGTACAATGACACAATCCTCCCCCTCTTTTGTCCTTTATGAAAAGATTATGGCAATGGTATGAGGTATGCTTGTATAGGCTTGTGTCCCAAATGGCAACCTATTCCCCATGTAGTGCTCTACTTCTGACCAGGACCCATAGAGCTCTGGTCAACAGTAGCACACTATTTGGGGAATAGAGTCATTTGGAACACCGCCTAGATTGTCACAAAGGTCAGTGTCTTTCTGAGAGGTGTGGAGCCCACAGGAGGAGACCAAATGCCAACCTACCACCCACCCACCACGGCCTGTTTGGAAGGGATGAATGTTTTGAAACAGTATGTGAAATAAGTACTTTTCCTTGTCTTGGTTTGCCTCTTTAAAACAGTGAAGGGGGCAGCTCATCAGCTGATCATTTCCAAACTGCTTCATTAATGTTGTGTGTATTTGTCCTTGTTCAGAGATATCTTTTGTTTGTTTGCTTTTTAATCATCTTCTATTTTTAAATGTTTGTTTTTCTGTTCACCGTCTGGTTTGGTGTCTGTCTGGAGATCAGCCCAAATGAAGGAACCCATGGCTGGCCAGGACCAGGGTTCGAGTCAATTCTAAATGGAATTGAACCCAACCCTGGCCAGGACTTTTCTATCCCCCTCTCTAACAGCGTCATCCACTTTAGTTGACCCTTCTTGGGGCCAAAGGTTATGGAGTGCTCTAGGCATGTCTTCTTGTGCTATAATCAGTACCATGTTTTATTAGATACTATGGTACAGTTAGAGATTAGCTTCCCATACACTGCCTGCCTTGCAACACTCTTTGGGTGTTTAATATGTTCTAGGAGTGACACGTTTTATCATTTTCATTTCTGTGCAACTTCGATGTGATTTTGTTATGAAATGAACTGAAGTCATTGTTAAATACATTTAGAATTGTGACCATGCAGCCTTTCCAAATTAATGCTATTGTAGGTTTAGTGCACATTTTCATACACAACTTTTTTAGTAATGTAATCTAGCCTGGGTGCCTGTCTGTTTCTACTCTATTGCCAACTCCTTATGGAATTTGTCATGTTTGCCTTGACAATGACAACAATGCAGTTGGCAAGACAGCATAAACAGATCTGGGACCAGGCTAAATGGAATCTTCAGATTATATGGTTGTTGATTAGCAACATTCATGTGCCAAGGCTCTTGGCAACTTGGTAGATGTCCTATATACCTTGAGTAACAAGTTGTAATCGCAAGGAATAAGAGATTGATTGGAAAATGAGCCAAGTCCTAGCTATATCTTTCTATGGTCCTTCTTCACTCACTCTTCTGTTGAAAAGGCTTTTGACCATCGACGTTAGTAATAGATGTTTGTAATTATTAAATTAATATCGGTGTGCTTTTCATGTTTCTGGGCTGTAGGAGGTCACGTTTTCATATAAATCTTTTGTGGAAATAATGGTTCTCTTTGGAATGGCTGTTTGCTCTGCATTTGGACCTTTAATTAGAAATTGTAAATGACATCACTTGTATATTATCTTTCTCTGGATTATATCCATATGATCAGATATTATTTTATGGTTTATAAATGTATGGTATGCTTTCCCCTTTAATACTTTTTGGTTTTACTTTATTTGTGTCAGAACAAATGGCTACCGTGACCAACAGTTAGAACTGGCTCATTGATAAATGTGTGAATTGTACAAAGTTTTATAGCTAAAGAACTGTTTGGCCTAAAATGTTCATCTGAAATTAATGAAACTGTTGGGTGTAACCGAGGACCAGATTTATTTACTCCCCCCCTTTAGCTGGATAGTCTACTCTGACTAAAATAATAACTGTGTCCACTTTATTCTTTTCTTTATCTGCATCTGAAAAGGTGTTGTAAATTAGATGTAAAATATCTTCTGGCATTGTCGGTATTGCACCTTAACTTTGTAAACAGTTTATTTACCACTGGATGCCTTGTTTTCTTTAGAAATAAAATCAAAATGGAAACATCTTTGGGAAAGGAATTGACCCTGAAGCTGCTGTATATCTAGAACTCTATATATTTAAAAAATATTCCAGGGAGTGTTCCCATTCAGTACTACCGATTTATTATAACTGACTCCATGTTTTGTTACTTCAAGATTTCTCTGTGTTATCATTGTAAATCCTTTTGTAACACCGTCAACTCTAATATTCTTTAAAATAAAATGTACCTGTGTTCACAGCTTTCTACTGATGGATGCAGTTTTTTTCATGTTGCAATATGTGTTCTCTGAAAACTCAGATGGACATCTTGTAAGTGCGTGCTGTTTGAGGGGATACTTTTGAGTCGTTCGAGAACAGTTCAATGACACATTTCTGATGTAGAAAGAGAATAAAATGAATGTCTATATGCAGCACAGATGCTGTATCTTAATTTGACCCAGTTTCTCATAGCAGGAAAATAATCAACTGGAAATGAGAATTATGTAAATTATCATTATTGGCCATTTTTTTTGTAGGGGCTGAATTTTTTTCCGTTGGGCTAATCATGTCTGAAATTTAAAGTGTAAATTACAAACTTTGGACACCTTTTAAACTTTGAATACACTACAAGTTTGCATTTCCTGCTGTGCAGGAAAATACCTGCAACAGGATGATCAAATTAAGATACGGCATCTATAATATTCAAGACCGATGGTGTGGGAATTTGATCTCATGTACAGAACATACTCCTATTCCCTTGTGTTACACAACTTAAGTCTCAAGTCTTTTCAGTTTCTCGTTGACCATGTATGGCAGGGGTAATAACCTCTTACCCGATAAGGTCTGGAGCTGGAAGGTTTTTTTGTTCCACTTGATACTTAATTGCACCAACCTGGTGTCCCAGGTCTAAATCAGTCTATGATTAGAGGGGAACAATGAAAGAAAGCAGTGGAACTGGCTTCGAGTGATGTATGGGGTCATATCTATTTGGAAGAGGGAGACCCATAACCACTATTCATCTTGTACCTGTGGAATTGGAGGACTGGAGGTAGTTCCTTATTGTCCGATATGTCATGTTCAATGGGTCACAAGTTTTGTTTCATCCTTTCGACTCTGTGAAGGGGTTAGGTCCATTCTGTTATAACAGCTTTGGTGAGGGGTGTGAACAATGGTCTACTGAGCAGGAAACATATTCACACGACATTAAACAAATCTCTCCAGAGAATCTCACTGTGGCCAGGAGACACGTTTTATTCAGTGAGCCTTTTCTTTATGATTTCTTCATATGATAGCTGGGGTGCTTTAGCGTAGTAAGGTTCTAGCACAGAGGTTGAAGGTTCAACAAGCCTGGTGTCCTGTCTAATTATCCCACTTCATGTGAGCTGTCTTTGGGTCTTGTTCTGGCTTGTGTGCATTTCCAAGATACTCTAGGGGCAATGTTTCCCAACTCCAGTCCTCCAGTACCCCCAACAGCACACACACATTTTTGTCGTTCCCCCAGACAAACTCACCTGATTCAACTCATTGAGGGCTTGATTAGTTGACAAGTTGAATCAGTTGTGCTTGTCCAGGGTTACAATAAAAATGTGTGCTGTTAGGGTTACTGGAGGACTGGAGTTGGGAAACATTGCTCAATCGCAGGGTCAATTTCTTGACTCTTTCTCCCACTCGAAAATGTCCTTGGAGAAGACTGAATGTACACAGTGTACAGAAATATTATGAACACCAGACATAGACTGATCAGGTGAATCCAGGCAAAAGTTATTATCCCTTATTTATGTCACTTGTAAAATACATTTCAATCAGTATAGATGAAGGGGAGGAGAAAGGATAAAAAATAAGGATTCTTAAGCCTTGATACAATTGAGACATGGATTGTGTATGTATGCCATTCAGAGGGTGAATGGGCAAGACAAAATATTTAGGTGCCTTTGAAGGAGGTATGGTAGTAGGTGCCAGATGCACCAGTTTGAGTGCGTCCAGAACTGCAACGCTGCTGGGTTTTTCACACTCAACAGTTTCCCTGTGTGTATAAAGAATGGCCCACCACCCAAGGACATCCAGTCAACTTGACATAGCTGTGGGAAGCATTGGAGTCAGCATTGACTAGCATCCCTGTGGAACGCTTTTGACACCTTGTAGAGTCCATGCTCTGACAAATGTAGTGTTCTGAGGGCAAAGGGGGGAGCAGCTCATTATTAGGAATGTGTTCCTAATATTTTGTGCACTCAGTGTGGTCCTCCATTGCTATGCCTACATGGTTAGTGTTATCTGGGATCCTTGGGACGTCCCTACCCTAGAGCCTAACCCTATCCCCCTCCTACCCTAAACCCTAACCCTTAACTATCATGTTTCAGGAGAAGACCCAGATACAGACAGATGGAAACAGGAGACAAAGGGCTGTGAGACATGGGTTTGATCCTAGACACATGAAAAGTAGGATGTATACTGAGGGTACCAGGCAACAGAAGACGAACAGCAGAAGGGCTAAAGATCTTGGAGATGGGGAAAGGGCTGATAATCCAGGGAGAAAGTTTGCGGGACTCCACCCAGAGGGGCAGATCTTGGGTGGACAGATCTCGGGTGGACAACATCTTGACTGAAGGTATGACGACCTCTTGCTCCGGGAAGAGTGGGGGATGATATCCCAGGGAACACTCGAAGGGCGAGAGACCTGTGGCAGAGCAAGGATTGGTGTTGCAGGCATATTCAATCCACACTAGTTGCTGGATTGAGTTGGACAGGGGGTGGAACCCGGAGGACAGGCTGGCCGACGACCTAATGAGTGTGCAGAACGCCTTCCAGAAACGGGACGAGAACTGAGGACCCCGGTCGGAGACCATGTCCACTGGGAGACCATGGATCCGGAAAACATGCTGCACCATGAGCTGGGCCATCTCTTTGGCAAAGGGTAGCTTGGGGAGAGGAATGAAGTGGGCGGCTTTGGAAAACTGGTCCACTACTGTCAGGATGGCGGTTTTGCCATCGGACGGGGGAGACCCGTGACAAAGGATATGTGAGAACAGGGACGGTGAGGAACAGGTTGAAGGAGACCAGCCGGAGCTTGCCGGGAGTCTTATTCTGCGCACAGATCGTGCATGTGGCTACGTCAGGAACTATGGTAGGCCACCAAAAGCGTTGTTGCACAAAGGCCAGGGTCCAACAGGAGCCCGGGCGGCAGGCAAGCTTGGAGGAGTTGGCCCACTCCAGGACCGGGGAGTGGACAGCGTCAAGAACAAACATTCGGTTATCTGGGACCAATCCACCACCGCTCTCACCTTCGGATGTAGAGGGTGAGGATGTCGTCGAGGTAGACGAAGATGAACCGGTTCAACATGTCTGGAACACAGCCTGGAGCCTGGAACACAGCAGGGGCATTGGTAAGGCCAAATGGCATGACCAGATACTCGAATGACCGCTGGCCGTGTTGAAGGCAGTCTACCACTAGTCACATTCCCGTATCTGCACCAGGTGGTAGGCATTTGGTAGGTCCAGCTTGGGGAACACGGTGGCCCACTGGAGCGCCAAGGAAGGCCGAGGAGATGAGTGGTAGTGGGTAGTGGTTCTTCACTGTGATGTCATTGAGGCCCTGGTAGTCAATGTATAGGCGCAGGGTTTTGTCCTTCTCCACAAAGAAGAACCCTGTGCCAGTGGGGAAGTGTTAGGAGAATTATATTATCCTGTTCATTAACAAATTCAATTATGTTACCCTCAGTCTGTTATATCAGGATTTGTAAGATACTGATAGAAATTAAAACAGACAGAGTCCCAGTCTACCAAAGTTAAATGTTTATTCAAGGAACGTTCTGACGTGCACAGTACAAGACCTTCAATTTATAGTGACACACATACTTCCACACAAACCATCAAATAGGCCCGCCAATAGAGATTAGGGGAGTACGTGAGAATAGTGTCTTCCTACCCTCCCCTAAGATAGGGAGAGACCTGGGACTGGGAAGTTCTCAGTCTCCCAGCCAAGGTCGCCCCGAATCTGGCTCAGACAGACAGTCTGTTCTCAAAACGTTGATTCTGACTAAAACCACACACAGTATTATAATATAATAATCGAATGATTCTAACACTTACACTCATGTATTATAATAATCTAATGATTCAAATCAATTTCATACAATCACATGGTTTCAGACCTATGGTTTCAGGAGTGTAACATTCTAATCATTTATTAAAACACATTTCCTCATCAGGAAGAAAGAAGGATGGATGAACCCTGCAGCTAGGAAGTCCTTAATGCTGGTCTCCATTGTCTTGGTCTCCGGACCCGACAGAAAGTACAGTCGTCCCCGGGGCGGAGTGGTGCCTGGGAGAAGGTTGATCCTGCGGTCATAGGATTGGGGCGGCAGGAAGCGTAGTGGCCCGGGCCTTACTGAACACCTCCCGGGAATGGAGGAGAGGTCCGGTGCAACTTCCAAGTCCCCAGAAAGACATCCCGGGGCAGGCTGTGCTGACTTCAGGCAATGAGCATGGCAGAACGGGCTCCAGCCCATGATGGCACCAGCGGCAGGGTAGCCTAGTGGTTAGAGCGTTGGACTAGTAACCGGAAGGTTAAATCCCAGAGCTGACAAGGTACAAATCTGTCGCCCTGCCCCTGAACAGGCAGTTAACCCACTGTTCCTAGGCCATCATTGAAAATAAGAATTTGTTCTTAACTGACTTGCCTAGTTAAATAAAGGTAAAACATTTTTTTTTAAATAAGACCAGTCAATAAGGGGATTGTGTCTCTGGAGCCAAGAGAATCCCAAAACCATGCAAACCTGAGGAGACTTAATGAGCAGGAATTGGATCGCCTCGCTGTGGATCCCTGACACACGTAGGTTGATGGGGGTGGTATTGTGGGTGACCCGGCCTATAGAGCGCCCGTTCAGCACTCTAACGTCCATGGGAATGGAGAGGGGCTGAGTGGGGATGCCCAGCTTGGACGCCAGGGTAGCGTCCATAAAGCTCTCATCAGCCCCAGAGTTGATGAGTACCCTGAGTGATTTCAACTGATTCCCCCACAGCAAGATGGCTTGAAAAGGGTTGCGAGTAAGGGGAAAGGAAAAGTTATTCGTATGGCCCACCAGCCGTTCAGCTGGAGACAGCCTAGCTCTGCCTAGTTGCATCGGCTCAGAAAGAGGTGAATTGGCAGACTTCGGGGGAACTCGGGTAGCCTCGGGTTCTCTCTGCAACGGAGCCGCCTGGGACTTCCGGGATGTCTCGGAGGCGAGCCTTGGGTGGGTGAGTGAAATCGAACCTCCTCTCCTTTGCTCCCGTAGTCGCCCATCGATCTGAATGGTCAAGGCGATGAGCGAGTCGAGATTCAACGGTGGTTCCCAGGCAGCAAGCTCGTCCTTTACTTCCTCCAATACTCCGTGCAGGAACATGTCGAACAGCGCTTCCGGGTTCTAGGCACTCTCAGCTGCCAACATACAGAAATCAACTGCATAGTTGATTCCCACACTGTGGGAGTCTTGTCGTAGCTGGAGTAACTTCCGGGCAGCCTCTCTCCTGGACAATGGAGCATCAAAAACGTTCTTCACCTCCGCCACGTGTAACGGATGTGAAACGGCTAGCTAGTTAGTGGTGGTGCGCGCTAAATAGAGTTTCAATCGGTGACGTCACTTGCTCTGAGACCTTGAAGTAGTGGTTCCCCTTGCTCTGCAAAAGCCGCTGCTTTTGTGGAGCGATGGGTAACGATGCTTCGTGGGTGACTGTTGTTGATGTGTGCAGAGGATCCCTGTTTCGCGTCCAGGTATGGGCGACTGGACGGTCTAAAGTTATACTGTTACATTGATGCTGTTGGCCCGGATCACTGGTTGCTGCGGAAAAGGAGGAGGTCAAAAGGGGGGTGAGTGTAACGGATGTGAAACGGCTAGCTAGTTAGCGGTGGTGCGCGCTAAATTGCATTTCAATCGGTGACGTCACTTGCTCTGAGACCTTGAGGTAGTGGTTCCCCTTGCTCTGCAAGGGACGCGGCTTTTATGGAGCGATGGGTTCCTATATTGCCGTAGCCCAGGCAAGAGCCCTCCCGGACATTGCGTGTTGAGGTATGCTATCTTAGAGCGGTCCAAGGGGAGGGAACACTGAGCGAGAAACGCCTGACAGGTGCCCGACTCTTGGTTCCGGGCGAGGTAAGTGGGGTTCCCGGGAAATCGGGGTGGCCGGGTTACTGAGGGACTGGGAAGTTGCCATAGTGGTAGGCTGCCTAACAGACAACCCGCGGAATTGCTCCAATAATGTGTTCAATGCTCGGTCATGACGTTTGGCCAAAGTCTGGAACCCTTCCATAAGACCATGAAGCAACTCCTTGTGCCTTCTAATGGTGGCTCCTTGGGAGGAGATGGCTTGCGGAGCTGGTCTGAGTCTGCTGGGTCTGTCATGGCCAGTTCATACTGTCACATTTCAGGAGAAGACCCAGATGCATAAGGTGTCAAAGTAACAAAGTGTATTACTAGAACAGGGGGCTGGCAAAACGACAGGTCAAGGGTAGGCAGAGGTCAGCAATCCAGATCAGAGTCCATAAGGTACAGAACAGCTGGCAGTCTCAGGGTCAGCGCAGGAAAAGGTCAATGAACCAGGGTGGTGTGACAAGGTACAGAATGGCAGGCAGGCTCAGTGTTAGGGCAGGCAGAATGGTCAAAAACGGGAAAACTAGAAAACAGGAACTAGAAAAAGACAGGAGCAAGGGGAAAACACTGGTAGGCTTGACGAACAAAGCGAACTGTCAACAGACAAACAGAGAACACAGGTATAAATACAGTGGGGATAATGGGTGACACCTGGAGGGGGGTGGAGACAAGCACAAAGACAGGTGAAACAGATCAGGGTGTGACATTAAAATAACCCTTACCGTAACTTTTTTTTTTTTTTTTTTTCCATTTTACCTTAACCGTTTTAAATGTCAACTTCAATGGGGTGACATCAGATTTGGGATCTCCCTTTCCATGCCTGTTATTGAGAGGAAGAGGAAGCCCCTGGGAGAGGGAGTGCTTTGATCAACCAATCACACTCTCTTGACTAGCAGTGGATTACAAACAGTATACTTTAATAGAGGGCATCACAGCTATCTCTCTTGATCCAATCACCACACCACAGCTCCTTAGTCTGTTGAAATGTAAATATTCAATGTGTGTAATGCTATATGTATGTTTTATGTCTGTTTTGATATGTTTACCCTGTAAGACAGAACACCAAATACACATGTATATTTAGTGTTAAGCTAATGGACAATAGTTTTATTGTCTTATCAATTCCCAAAATACATTTCAACAGGATTTCTTGTTTTCATATTTCATTCTTGGGTAAATTGTTACATTATTGTCATTCCAAATACATATGTACACACTGGCAGAGATTGTTCCAAGGTCAAAAGGAAATACAAACATAATATACAAACCTGTAATAAAACAAAACTGTAATGTAAGAAGATGATGTAAATAGAAACATCAATACATTCTCCAGATGAGAATGACAGATAGAGCCATTGACATAATGTAAATGGTTAGTAGGATGGATGATGCGAGAGGAAGAGCTCAGCAGCCAAGAGCGTGCCAGTTGCGCGTGCACATCTGTCGCGTAACCTACAACAGCAGCACAGAGTAGCACTACTGCACGCGCGCAAACAGATACCGGTTGGTTAATTCACACGAACTGTTTACCAAAAGCACTGTATCGTATCGTTCCTCTCTCTGTTGACAGTTTGTAAGCAACAGTGCAAAGCTGGAGGAACCAACTCAACAACCGCAACAGCAGTTGCCATGGACCGGGACAGAGAGGCAGCCTCCCCCTTGGACCGACGAACTAGCCGAAATGTCCCGGCACATCTACACCCGTCACGGTGCAGGCGATGGACTCCAGAAGGTAAAGTACCGCAATATAGTAGATACTCTGCTCTATAGGTTTCTGACTCTGTTCTCTTACTGCTGTTTATAAAACGTGTTAAATTCCCATTTTGCACATTTATGTGTAATTAACATTATCCTGTGGGATGACTATCAACTTCACTGCACCAAAATGGGGAAAGCATTCTCTATGAGGCTACCTACCTTCAGAAAGTTAGTTACAGATTCATGTTGGCTATATATTTATTTATTAATAGGCTAGTTTCTTTATTTTCTCACGTTTGTGAACAACGCTCAATAATCCGTGGTACGTCATAAATGTCGCACTGTATGTGATATAGTCGTGATCAGTGTGACGTTTAGCAGATGGTATGTGAATTTGATTGATGTGGTCTGAAATAGGGTATTTAATAATTCATCCATGTAGCTGGAATCCATTGATGAAGGGCAGACTGACTGAACACATGACCTAGTTTTACAGCCTCATACCAAAATATTAGAGCATCTTACATATGTATCATCTTACAGCAAATAGTAAACATGTAATATATAGGTTCTAAAAATGACACACTTGTTTTTAAGTTTTTAAGGCAGAAATAAAATTTGATGCAGGTGTATTTTCTCTGCAATAAGCTACATCCTTAGTTCTTATGAAAGGTCACAAGCTGAGCTAAAGGTTAGCCATTAGTTTGGGGAGCCAATGCAAGTCTTCAGGTCTCAGCCAGAAGTGGACAGCAGGCTACACCGTTACAGACAGGATGGAAATGCATACAATAGGGACAGGCTATACCCAGGCACCTGATCACCCGTAGGGCCCCAGTGTTCCTTATGGTGCCCTTGTTGTCGTGCTGCAAAGTGAGTGACAGTGAGAATGATGTGTGTGTTTCTGGCTGTACCTACTCAGGTGAATAGAGGGACCTACTCCAGACGCAGCCGGCTAAAGAGGTCTGACGGGAGCACCAACTCCACCAGCTTCATCCTCAGACAGGTGAGAGAGACAGATGGGTAACACATTACTACTCAATTACAATAGATCCCGATGCAACAACGTGTTATCACAACGTTTTTACGAGAGAAATTACAGCATTACTACACAGCAGGAGCAAAAATTGTATCAGGGCACAAATCCCACTACGGTACACTCTATGTTTGTCCAAAACAGGCTGTGCACAATACTATAAACCATATTTGCTGATAGTTTTTCAGCAGTGACTGCTCTTGTAATCCACAACCAGTTGTGTTATCCAATTAACAGTTGCATACTGTCTGTACTACACCCTGTACAAAATGTATTATCTGAAGGAAACATTCTGAATGGTTCAATTATTCTGGGATAAGAGAACGGTCAACGAGACCGATATTGCTTCAACATGGGGTTGTCACCTCTGTTGCAGAGGAGCCAGTGGCCTTGATTTGAGTGTTATCGGGAATTCACTTCCTCTCATTATCTCTGTATTCACTCTCTGTATTCACTACCATTCATGTATTATTTTTTTATGAACGATTGAGACATATTGTTATGGACAAAGTCATAGTTGTCTCAGCACCTGTGTTCAACTGTATAACAAATGTAAAATAGTCCTTCGGTGTAAAACTACTATTGTGTAATACAGAGGGGACCATTTGCTGCTGGACTGTGAGATCCAAACTAATGGGTTGCCTAGGGAACTGGCTTCCATCAAGGCTATTCAACAACACAAGGACACCTGAATGTTATTGCCTACCTTTGTTCTGCTTCTCTATCTCTCTGTCAGGGGGCTGGTCTATCACGTGCTAGCTAGCGTTTGTGTCTGTGTGTCTGTAAAGCTTAACAAATCAGGTTCAGTTTGGATGAGATAATTGACATGAACAAAATACACGACAGATTTTCAGAGATAGTATGTCTAGAGATTTGCTGACACTTATGACTGACTATGAAGGATGTTATGAAGTCTTGCGCAGTTATAAAGCTTAATGAATGCATATATAAGGGGGCTATGGTCAAGTGTTACATATTACGTTATACACTGAGTGTATAAAACATTAAGGACACCTTCCTAATATTGATTTGCATCTGCCCTTTTGCCCTCAGTACAGCCTCTACAAGGTGTCCAAAGCATTCCACAGGGATGCTGGTCCATGTTGACTCTACAAGTGTCGAAAGCGTTCCACAGGGATGCTGGCCCATGTTGACTCTACAAGTGTCGAAAGTGTTCCACAGGGATGCTGGCCCATGTTGACTCTACAAGGTGTCGAAAGCGTTCCACGGGGATGCTGGCCCATGTTGACTCTACAAGGTGTCGAAAGCGTTCCACGGGGATGCTGGCCCATGTTGACTCTACAAGTGTCGAAAGCGTTCCACAGGGATGCTGGCCCATGTTGACTCTACAAGTGTCGAAAGCGTTCCACGGGGATGCTGGCCCATGTTGACTCTACAAGGTGTCGAAAGCGTTCCACGGGGATGCTGGTCCATGTTGACTCTACAAGTGTCGAAAGCGTTCCACAGGGATGCTGGCCCATGTTGATTCTACAAGGTGTCCAAAGCGTTCCACAGGGATGCTGGCCCATGTTGATTCTACAAGGTGTCCAAAGCGTTCCACAGGGATGCTGGCCCATGTTGACTCTACAAGTGTCGAAAGCGTTCCACAGGGATGCTGGCCCATGTTGACTCTACAAGTGTTGAAAGCGTTCCACAGGGATGCTGGCCCATGTTGACTCTACAAGTGTTGAAAGCGTTCCACAGGGATGCTGGCCCATGTTGACTCTACAAGTGTTGAAAGCGTTCCACAGGGATGCTGGCCCATGTTGACTCTACAAGTGTCGAAAGCGTTCCACAGGGATGCTGGCCCATGTTGATTCTACAAGGTGTCCAAAGCGTTCCACAGGGATGCTGGCCCATGTTGACTCCAATGTTTCCCATAGTTGTGTCAAGTTGACTGGATGCCCTTTGGGTGGTGGACCAATCTTGATACACACAGGAAACTGTTGAGCTTGAAAAAGACAGCAGCTTTGCAGGTCTTGACACAAACCGTTGTGCCTGGAACCTACTACCATGCCCCGTTCAAAGGCCTATTTATACCTCTGAATGACACACATACACAATCCATGTCTCAATTGTCTCAAGGTTTAAAAATCCTTCTTTAACCTGCCTCCTCCCCTTCATCTACACTGATTTTTTGTGGATTTCACAAGTGGGGGATCAAAGATTTCCCCTGGTCAGTCTATGTCATGGAAAGAGCAGGTGTTTTTAATGTTTTGTACACTCAGTGTATGTTAAAAAGAGGTTGGATCATTCAATGTGTTTGCTATACAAATGTATTTAATCTACTTTATATATAGGTCACTGCAGTCATGTGCTGTTTGAATGGTTACTTTGCATACTGTGGTATTTCAGGTCGCAGATGCGGTCTGGATAGGCAGAGAGTCTTAGTCTTCCTCATTCGAAGTTCACCATATCCTACTTAAATTATACACTATTAACCATAGTGACCTAGTTTTAGGTCACTAGTTTTAGGCAGGGTAGCCTAGTGGTTAGAGCGTTGGACTAGTAACTGAAAGTTTGCAAGTTCAAATCCCCGAGCTGACAAGGTACAAATCTGTCGTTCTGCCTTCATTGAAAATAAGAATTTGTTCTTAACTGACTTGCCTAGTTAAATAAAGGTAAAAAAAGTAATAATTCTTTGAATTGGAAGTAGAGCACAGTTTGTTCCATTCGCAGTTTATTTATCTCTGAAATGGTAAATGCTTACCCAGTTGTGTCTTGCAGACATGCATCTCACGCTGTTTGCCAATTACACTGGTATAATACGTGTGTGCCCCATTGAGGCAAAAGGTTAGAGGGAAAAGACAGCTTCTCACAAGTCGTCTAGGTAGACAAGGCATGCATTATTCATTAAAAATACACACACACACACACACACACACACACACACACACACACACACACACACACACACTCACAGAGAGATATCCTGCACTGTTGCCTGGCTGACCTTCCTCAGTTTGCCCTCATAACACTATATAAATGCATGTTAGAGGCAACATCTGCCAGAAATGCCTAGTGACTCTTTCCAGAGTTTGGATTTACTGAGGATCTGCTTAATGATACAATCTGGGAATCTATTCAATGGTCTTTTCAATGCTACTGTTTTGCTGAAAAACAAGTCCCAGATTGAATCTTTAATGGCCCACCTCAGAGAAAGTTGCTGCACTTATTCCGTGTAATTCCTGTCATAGAGCGGAAATTGTTAATCGGTTCCACCTCGAAGACTGACGCAGGCTGCTAATACGTATTCAGGCATTGGGGGTGGGAACGTTGTGTTGATCACTATGTGTAGCAGAGAAATAACATTAAATAGCGCACCTTAGCTAGCTAATAAAAGCTAATAAAAGTTATATGTGTACCGTTTCATAAAAAGACTACCAAGAGACGAGTCTCCGCTAAACTGTGCCTATATTAGTGGTTGACATGTTGAGGGTTGGCGTTTGTCTGACTCTGCCACGACTTCTCCCAAAGTCGATGCCTCTCCTTGTCCGGGCGGTGTTCGGAGGTTGATGTCGCCGGTCTTCTAGCCATCGCCAATCCATTTTTTATTTGTTTTGTCTCGTTTTCCCACACACCTGGTTCTCATTTCCCTCATTATGTGTTGTGTATTTAACCCTCTGTTTCCCCCATGTCTTTGTGTGGTATTGAACAAAACACTATGTGTCTGACTTTGTGCTCAAAGGAATCACATTTTTCTGAAGACGACAGAAAAAGCTTGCCTGCCTCTCATAGTGCATCAAAATTATTTGAGCACGAGCACTGAGGTCAAAACGTAAGTACAGTCGTGGCCAAAAGTTTTGAGAATATCACAAATATTAATTTCCACAACGTTTGCTGCTTCAGTGTTTAGATATTTTTGTCAGATGTTACTATGGAATACTGAAGTATAATTACAAGCATTTCATAAGTGTCAAAGACTTTTATTGACAATTACATGAAGTTGATGCAAAGAGTCAATATTTGCAGTGTTGACCCTTCTTTTTCAAAACCTCTGCAATCCGCCCTGACATGCTGTCAATTAACTTCTGGGCCACCTGACTGGTGGCAGCCCATTCTTGCATAATCAATGCTTGGAGTTTGTCAGAATTTGTGGGTTTTTGTTTGTCCACCCACCTCTTGAGGATTGACCACAAGTTCTCAATGGGATTAAGGTCTGGGGAGTTTCCTGGCCATGGACCCAAGATATTGATGTTTTGTTTCCCGAGCCACTTAGTTATCACTTTTGCCTTATGGCAAGGTGCTCCATCATGCTGGAAAAGGCATTGTTCATCGCCAAACTGTTCCTGGATGTTTGGGAGAAGCTGCTCTCGGAGGATGTGTTGGTACCATTCTTTATTCATGGCTGTGTTCTTAGGCAAAATTGTGAGTGAGCCCACTCCCTTGGCTGAGAAGCAACCCCACACATGAATGGTCTCAGGATGCTTTACTTTTGGAATGACACAGGACTGATGGTAGCGCTCACCTTGTCTTCTCCGGACAAGCTTTTTTCCGGATGCTCTAAACAATCGGAAAGGGGATTCATCAGAGAAAATGACTTTACCCCAGTCCTCAGCAGTCCAATCCCTGTAACTTTTGCAGAATATCAGTCTGTCCCTGATTTTTTTCCTGGAGAGAAGTGGCTTCTTTGCTGCCCTTCTTGACACCAGGCCATCCTCCAAAAGTCTTCGCCTCACTCTGTGCGCAGATGCACTCACACCTGCCTGCTGCCATTCTTGAGCAAGCTCTGTACTGGTGGTGCCCCGATCTTGCAGCTGAATCAACTTTAGGAGACGGTCCTGGCGCTTGCTGTACTTTCTTGGGCACCCTGAAGCCTTTTTCACAACAATTGAACCGCTCTCCTTGAAGTTCTTGATGATCCAATAAATGGTTGATTTAGGTGCAATCTTACAGTCAGCAATATTCTTGCCTGTGAAGCCCTTTTTGTGCAAAGCAATGATGACAGCATGTGTTTCCTTGCAGGTAACCATGGTTGACAGAGGAAGAACAATGATTCCAAGCACCACCCTTCTTTTGAAGCTTCCAGTCTGTTATTCAAACTCAATCAGCATGACAGAGTGATCTCCAGCCTTGTCCTCGTCAACATTCACACCTGTGTTAAGGAGAGAATCACTGACATGATGTCAGCTGGTCCTTTTGTGGCAGGGCTGAAATGCAGTGGATTTTTTTTGGGGGGGGATTCAGTTCATTTGTATGGCAAAGAGGGACTTTGCAATTAATTGCAATTCATCTGATCACTCTTCATAACATTCTGGAGTATATGCAACTTACCATCATACAAACTGAGGCAGTAGACTTTGTGAAAATTAATATTTGTGTCATTCTCAAAACTTTTGGCCACGACTGTAAACACTCCCCTATTCCCAGGATGGGCAGGCATGCATAATAATAAATCAACATGCTATATTTTTTATATGAATCTGGTGAAATCCACAAAGTACTTTAACAACTGTTACACTCTGTTGTAGCAATGACATTAAAATCATAATTGAAAAAAGGCGCAAATGTACATTTGTTCCACCTGAGCGAGTCTGACCCCAAGTCATAAACCACTATGAGGACACACCAAATGTGTTTGATGGATCACGGGAATAGAGCAGGAATAGGCTTCTGTAGGCCACAGTCCAAGCTATATCTTCCAATGGTGCGACTAGTGTCGGCATCCAAAGATTATTAACGTTGACCACTATTGTAATTTGCTCCATGGCTCAGGCAGCCAAGTACCAGAGACAGAAAAGGAAGCGAGACACCCCACTCGCTGTTTTTTTTTCTGGTTCAATGAAAGTCAGTGAACTAGGTAGACCAGACCCAGCTGCTATTGCTTTGGTGTCTATGGGAGACCCACCCGTTTTGTAGACCGGAACTGACTATTTTTTTCAACAGTAAACGGCCTAAGTGAACAATCTTCATATTTCCTGTAGCTAAAGACAATCTATTATGTTGCCCAACTCAGTCGTGACTCACACATTTTTCAGGTGTTTCCGATTAATGAACAATGCCATGCTGGTGGGTGGTACCATTCAAATAAAACCCAACCCTAAAAAGAAACATGGGCAAAAATAATTTGAGCGTCATTTCATAGGAAAAGACACGTCATTGGCATGAATATGCATGAAGAGGGCAGTTCGGTTTTGTCACTTCAAGCCCAAATATATCATACTTTGGCTATAACGATGACTTATTGACTTACATCATTGTGCAAAATCATGGGTAAGCTCCACCGATCTTCTTTCAGCTTGAAAAAGTGGATTTCTACTGGTGTGGGCGTTCAAGGTGTTAGGGTTAGTCATGGATGAGCATGACAGTGTCTAGAGATGCAGATCTTGGGTGATCTTAAAAATGTACCCAACTCCACAGCCTGTTCAGACCAGGGGTTGCTCTGAGCTGTGTGTTTGGACAGTAATCTCCTCACAGAAGAGAATGGTATCTGAAGGGTGTTAGGGACAGAAAGAGAGGGTTGAGAGTAATGAGGGAAGGATGGAGTGTTTCTGAGAGGTTTCTGAGAGAAGCTTAATGAGGAGAAAGAATCGAGCTAAAGAAGACAGAGTCAAGAGAGAGGAGAGGTAATGGACACGTTCGTGAAAAGTTGAAATGATTCAGACTGTCAAGCGATGCAGCAGCATTTAATGTGTTCATCTCTCACCCCCAGATGTTGTGTTGAACAGTGGCACGTGAGCTTCCTGTATCCAGATGTTGTGTTGAACAGTGGCACGTGAGCTTCCTGTATCCAGATGTTGTGTTGAACAGTGGCACGTGAGCTTCCTGTATCCAGATGTTCATCTCTCACCCCCAGATGTTGTGTTGAACAGTGGCACGTCAGCTTCCTGTATCCAGATGTTCATCTCTCACCCCCAGATGTTGTGTTGAACAGTGGCACGTGAGCTTCCTGTATCCAGATGTTCATCTCTCACCCCCAGATGTTGTGTTGAACAGTGGCACGTCAGCTTCCTGTATCCAGATGTTCATCTCTCACCCCCAGATGTTGTGTTGAACAGTGGCACGTCAGCTTCCTGTATCCAGATGTTGTGTTGAACAGTGGCACGTGAGCTTCCTGTATCCAGATGTTCATCTCTCACCCCCAGATGTTGTGTTGAACAGTGGCACGTGAGCTTCCTGTATCCAGATGTTCATCTCTCACCCCCAGATGTTGTGTTGAACAGTGGCACGTCAGCTTCCTGTATCCAGATGTTGTGTTGAACAGTGGCACGTCAGCTTCCTGTATCCAGATGTTCATCTCTCACCCCCAGATGTTGTGTTGAACAGTGGCACGTCAGCTTCCTGTATCCAGATGTTCATCTCTCACCCCCAGATGTTGTGGTGAACAGTGGCACGTGAGCTTCCTGTATCCAGATGTTGTGTTGAACAGTGGCACGTCAGCTTCCTGTATCCAGATGTTCATCTCTCACCCCCAGATGTTGTGTTGAACAGTGGCACGTGAGCTTCCTGTATCCAGATGTTCATCTCTCACCCCCAGATGTTGTGTTGAACAGTGGCACGTCAGCTTCCTGTATCCAGATGTTGTGTTGAACAGTGGCACGTCAGCTTCCTGTATCCAGATGTTCATCTCTCACCCCCAGATGTTGTGTTGAACAGTGGCACGTCAGCTTCCTGTATCCAGATGTTCATCTCTCACCCCCAGATGTTGTGGTGAACAGTGGCACGTGAGCTTCCTGTATCCAGATGTTGTGTTGAACAGTGGCACGTCAGCTTCCTGTATCCAGATGTTCATCTCTCACCCCCAGATGTTGTGTTGAACAGTGGCACGTCAGCTTCCTGTATCTAGATGTTGTGTTGAACAGTGGCACGTGAGCTTCCTGTATCCAGATGTTGTGTTGAACAGTGGCACGTGAGCTTCCTGTATCCAGATGTTGTGTTGAACAGTGACACGTCAGCTTCCTGTATCCAGATGTTGTGTTGAACAGTGGCACGTCAGCTTCCTGTATCCAGATGTTGTTTTGAACAGTGGCACGTCAGCTTCCTGTATCCAGATGTTGTGTTGAACAGTGGCACGTCAGCTTCCTGTATCCAGATGTTGTGTTGAACAGTGGCACGTCAGCTTCCTGTATCCAGATGTTGTGTTGAACAGTGGCACGTCAGCTTCCTGTATCCAGATGTTGTGTTGAACAGTGGCACGTCAGCTTCCTGTATCCAGATGTTGTGTTGAACAGTGGCACGTGAGCTTCCTGTATCCAGATGTTGTGTTGAACAGTGGCACGTCAGCTTCCTGTATCCAGATGTTGTGTTGAACAGTGGCATGTGAGCTTCCTGTATCCAGATGTTGTGTTGAACAGTGGCACGTGAGCTTCCTGTGTCCAGATGTTGTGTTGAACAGTGGCACGTCAGCTTCCGGTATCCAGATGTTGTGTTGAACATGGGCACGTCAGCTTCCTGTATCCAGATGTTCATCTCTCACCCCCAGATGTTGTGTTGAACAGTGGCACGTCAGCTTCCTGTATCCAGATGTTGTGTTGAACAGTGGCACGTCAGCTTCCGGTATCCAGATGTTGTGTTGAACATGGGCACGTCAGCTTCCTGTATCCAGATGTTCAATGCTGGCTTTGTGATGGGATAGTCATATAATTACAATGAGTCATTCAAGTTCTATGGGAAAATTACATGATCCGATCTGACCTATGACCCTGATCACATCTCTTAGTCTGGGCTCTGTCCCATGAACATGTTTTTAGCTCACGACAACCCCTTCTTTACTGAAATCAAGAAAAGAGGACGTTAACAGACTGAAATTACATTGCGTCTTTGCGGGGTGTACCAACAATACTGTAAAATATGAGATAATCCCATCCCATGTGATTTCATGGTAGCAGGCTGACTTTAGTTGATCTGAGGTGGTATTATTGAGTCATAGACTGAATGAACAGTAGTTCCACAATCCGCATCACTGGCTAACTCTGTCTGACAACCTACCAGTTCTATTATTGTACACTACAGTATTAAAGACATCCCTGTTCAGTATTTGGTTCTGTTAAGTAGTGAGTCATAAAATAAAACACTTTCCAAAGATGGGATCAATAAAGTACTACTCTACTGTTCTCTACTCTCTGCTGCTCCTTTGCCTAATTCAGTAGTGACTATACTACGGTCATCTCTAAAACGTTCAGGTCTTCTGCACTGAGATGAGATCATTTATCTCATCCTAGGTACTGGACAGAAACTTCCAGCCATGATTTTTCTGGGGCTCAAAGGTTACATCCATGACTGTCTTGAGTTGGGAAGGGAGGGTTCTTATTTAGATCTTCTAATTGAATGGGCTTCAACATTTATTCACCACTGAAATAAATCACAATTTGGGGTGAAGCGAAGCAGCGAAGTAAATTCACTGAATGTTGCCCGAGATGTAATTTCCTTTCTAAATCACAAATATGTGTCCCAAATGATCCAAATGGCACCCTATTCCCTCCTACGTAGTGCACTACTTTTGAGCAGGGCCCATAGGGCTCGGTCGAAAGTAGTGCACTATATAGGGAATAGGGTGCCATTTGGGACATTAACAATGTCTTAAATAAAACCATCCAGTTAGCCTATTTTTCTACTTTCAGTTATAGCATCAGCAGCTATTGGGAACTGATTACCTGTAGCTGAAAAATTAGGGACAGATGTAAGTTAATCAGTATCCTGTGCTATAAACACACACACACAACTGTTGGTCATAATTACCATTTTATAAAGCACTGCTGCGAAAGCAAGAATCTCAAATCAATTGTATTTTGCACATCTGAACCAATAAAGAAAGATCTGATTGAGTCACTGATGTTATTCACAGCTCATTAGATGACATTGCAAACAAACCAACAAAAAGTATTACGGTAAGGGTTGATTTTCCCTCTTTCGTAGGTCACCTGGCTGAACTCTGGAACAGTTTATTCAGGAGTTTCTTCTTCATGAGGCTATGGACACAGCTCTCCCACTTCTCACCCTTTCTCACTCTCCTCTCGCCTCATCTTCTCACCCCATCCTCACCCTTCCACCTCCTCTCCTTACCCCCTCTTCACCCTCCAGTTCATCCCAAAGGTGTCCGATGGGGTTGAGGTCAGGGCTCTGTGCAGGCCAATCAAGTTCTTCCACACCGATCTCAACAAATCATTTCTGTATGGACCTCGCATTGTGCACAGGGACATTGTCATACTGAAACAGGAAAGGGCCTTCCCCAAACTGTTGCCACAAGTTGGAGGCACAGAATCGTCTAGAATGTCACTCCTTTGGCTCAACTTACCCCACTCTCCCTTACATTGACATCTCATAGAGTGCATTGACAACAAAATCCTTGCCCTTTTGAAAATCGAATTGATTTTGAACCCTAATTCAGATTAGATATAAATACATTATAGTACAGTCAGACAGAGTGTCAGCTCTTGGTGCAGCAGGGTTTCTCTCCCTGGACATCTGTAGTGCATGAATGCTCTCTGCTGCCTGCTTCTAGATACTACTGAACATAGGCCATATAATCTCACACCTTAGAATACTGTACGTTCAACTCAACTCTAATTTTAAGTTATAGGTGGTTTTAGCTGGTCTTTATAGTCTGTATGTATTATGTAAGGTATAATCAACGAGGGGCTATGCGTTCTATGGAAAATAATGGACAACGTGGAAGGTGTGTTCCACGACGCTCTAGCAGGGTGGAACTGACCTTCCACAGGGTTGCATTATTCTCCAGTGAACGCATAGAGCCCTGAGTTGATTGTCACTTTTATGCCATTGCTATAACTTAACAGAAGTCGGGGGTGGATCTCAGGGGTTTACCACAGAGGTGGGAGGTGGATCTCAGGGGTTTACCACAGAGGTCAGGGGTGGATCTCAGGGGTTTACCACAGAGGTGGGAGGTGGATCTCAGGGGTTTATCACAGAGGTCAGGGGTGGATCTCAGGGGTTTACCACAGAGGTGGGGGGTGGATCTCAGGGGTTTACCACAGAGGTCAGGGGTGGATCTCAGGGGTTTGCCACAGAGGTGGGAGGTGGATCTCAGGGGTTTACCACAGAGGTGGGGGGGGGGGGTGAATCTCAGGGGTTTACCACAGAGGTGGGGGGGTGAATCTCAGGGGTTTACCACAGAGGTCAGGGGTGGATCTCAGGGGTTTACCACAGAGGTGGGGGGTGAATCTCAGGGGTTTACCACAGTGGTGGGGGGGGGGGGGGGGTGAATCTCAGGGGTTTACCACAGAGGTGTGGGGTGGATCTCAGGGGTTTACCACAGAGGTGTGGGGGTGTGGAAAGGATGGACACTCCTCTTCCTCCCCAGTATCCTAAAAGGGTGGGGTAGGAGAGACTCAAACCTGTCCGGGTGTAATTTTTTATATTTTCAAACTAGAGCAGTGGTATTTCAACTATGGGTCAGGACTCAAAGTGGGGCCCTGGGCATGTGATCACACATTATATCTTCTTAATTTGGGTTGTTGGAGGATGATTTGGGTCACAGGAGGACTGTCAATTTCTCATTTGGTTCTCAAGCTAAAAATGTTGAAGAACCACTGAACCCCCCCAGCACTACACATCTGATTAAAATAACCAACTCATCATCAAGCTTTGATTATCTGAATCAGCTGTGTAATGCTAGGGCAAAACCAAACGTGTGCCTAGGGGGGGTCCCAGAACCAACTTGGGGAGACCCTGGACTAGAGGATGGCCAGTTTGTAGCAGTTGCACCTGCTGTAAGTCTCTTCATCACTAGAGGGCGACATTGCTCCAGTCTTCCACCATGCCTTGAGAAAGGAACCCACACAATGTGATGTGTTTCACTGCAATTTAACTTGATTAAAGCAAAGGGAAACACTCGTTTGAAAATCTATACATTTCTAGAAATGGAATCAGAAATGACCAAACATATACCATGAATATATTGCATCATTATGAAATAAAATAGATTTATGTCTAATTGTATATCACATGAGATTAGTCTATACACATTCATTTGTATTTTTTGTTATATTTTTTTCTTGACCCTTTGATCCCTTCCAATTCTAATGACCTAGTGAATCTGTAGACTGCATGTTGGGTGTTTTATGGTCCCAGTGGCTCCATGAAGATGGTTTAACACAGAACCTGGGTATTGGAACACTGTGAGGATCAACACTGTGATGATTAACACTGTGTGGAACAACACTGTGAGGATCAACACTGTGAGGATCAACACTGTGAGGATCAACACTGTGAGGATCAACACTGTGATGATTAACACTGTGTGGAACAACACTGTGAGGATCAACACTGTGAGGATCAACACTGTGAGGATCAACATGGGTCAAGATCCAATTTGTAATGATTCATGTATGGCATGATGCTGTGTGTGTGAATGATGTGACAGTGTGTGTGTGTGGCTGTTAAACCTGGGTGATTAGGTCAGGAGATCCTCACACACACACATACAAACACACACACACTCTCGCCTCTTCAGCAAGCCACCTTATGACAGAGGAAAATTAAAAAGAGAGAGGGGAAGAGGGGAGGGGATAAAGGTAAAGAAATAGGGGAGGGGGATAGAGGTAAAGAGAGAGGGGAGGGGGATAGAGGTAAAGAGAGAGGGGAGGGGGATAGAGAGAGAGAGGGGAAGGGATAGAGGTAAAGAGAGAGAGGGGAGGGGGATAGAGGTAAAGAGAGGGAGGGGAGGGGATAGAGGTAAAGAGAGAGTGGGGAAGGGGATAGAGGTAAAGAGAGAGAGAGAGAGGGGAGGGGATAGAGGTAAAGAGAGAGTGGGGAAGGGGATAGAGGTAAAGAGAGAGGGGAGGGGATAGAGGTAAAGAGTGAAAGAGAGAGAGATGGAGAGAATACAACACAGGGTTTTAGACACTGGTAAAGAAATACAAGAAACCACTGTTAGAGGTGGAGGGGAAAGTCGGCTGCTCTCAAGCTACAGACCCTCCTCTTCTCCCGTACCTCTTCCCTTCCTATCCCCTCATCTCCTTTCCTTTTCTCTCACTTCCTTATTCACCATCAGTGAGAATGCTTTTCCAAGCTGACTGGAGCATGAAGCAGCCAATCAGAAGCCTGCCCCCCTGCTCTGTCATCAGCCTGTGATTGAGGAATGGTTGGCTCTCCTCTCCTGCTCTCTGTTTGGAAGGGAGATAAAATGCCAGGTCTGGATCTAGACAGCAGCATCTGAGGATAACTGAAGCTCTGCGTTGCCTTATTAAGATGATGGAAATAAGGACAATTCTTTAAGCTAGGGGGGGAAACCATCTAATTCACCGTCAAGGCTCAGGGAGGAGAACAATAAGAAAAACTCCACCTGTTTCTCATTTCTGCTTTAGTGTTGTTGTTTTCTAGAGGGAATGTAACCCCTGTTAATCCATCTCTGGTGCTGGTTCTTCAAGCCATCCTTGCTATTTTTGTCAATTCTCAAGAGGTGCTTGTTGGAATATCAAACCTCCATGTATGATAATTTGTACCTACATGGATTGGAAGACTCGGAGGCGGTGAGTAATGGGGTGTAGTGTAAGGGTAGACCATGTAAGCAGTGGTAACTGCCTGTACGGTGCTGTTATTCTCTCATTGTTTGCGTGTGTGAGAGAGAGAGGGAGAGAGCGAGAGAGAGAGAGATGCCTGTGTATTGACAGAACCACACAGTTGATGCTGGTTGAACATGCAAACACACACACACACACACACACAGGGTTGGGGGAGGCTGGAGATTCAGCTTGTATATTATGTTTCCTCTGTTGAGTTGGAACAGAGTAGGTGGGTGGACCATGGAGGGGGGGAGGTGAGTGGAGGGGGAGAGGGGGAGAGGAGAGGAGGGATGGGGGGAGGGGAGGGGGAGAGGAGGGATGGAGGGAAGGGGGGATGAGAGAAGAGGGACGCATGTGTCTCTGTGTTACTGTCATCTCTTAACTGCACGGTTCTCTTGGTTCTCTGTAGGTTCTCTTGGTTCTCTTGGTTCTCCGTAGGTTCTCTTGGTTCTCCGTAGGTTCTCTTGGTTCTCTGTAGGTTCTCTTGGTTCTCTGTAGGTTCTCTTGGTCCTATGTAGGTTCTCTTGGTTTTCTGTAGGTTCTCTTGGTCCTCTGTAGGTTCTCTTGGTCCTCTGTAGGTTATCTTGGTCCTCTGTAGGTTATCTTGGTTCTCTGTAGGTCCTCTTGGTCCTCTGTAGGTTATCTTGGTTCTCTGTAGGTTCTCTTGGTTCTCTGTAGGTTGTCTTGGTTCTCTGTAGGTTCTCTGCACAGTTCTCTGTAGCTTCTCTGTACGGTTCTCTGTGTGGCTTTGTGTGATGCCACTGAAGGAGAACAGGCAGAGGAACCATTCCTTCATTCCATATCATTGAACACTGATCTGGACATACAGGGCTCTCTCTCGACCATCTACCATGCCTGTGGATGACTGATTAGCCAGTAAATGTTGTAACTCTCGCTGTGTGTGTGTTTAGCCAGCCGAGCCCTAGCCTTCCCTTTAAGGTTGTGATTGCTTAATGTATCCTTCTGTAGCCTCTTGGAACAGAGAGCTGCAAACATTTTGTCTCATTTAAAAGGAAAGCGTCTCACCATTTTCCTTCTCTCGCTCTGTTGTTTTCTCCTCTCACTCTCTTTCTATCTGAGGGAAAGGTGTAGTAAAGACAACACACACATAGGAATGCCGACGATCAAAGAACCTTGAGGTCTAAAACACAGAGCGATGCCGCAGTCCTATCAGTGCATGGAGATAGTGTCTGTCGACCTACGCAGAGCTACAACAGGTCTTCATAAACACAACCATTATCCTCCATTGCTATGGAGCAACCCAGCTTTACGTTGACGTGTGATGGGCATCAGTAAGAGAATCCCATGTTGGGGCTTGGTGGGGAGTGTAGGGAGGGAAAGGGGAGTATAGATTCACACTGTGTTGGGGCTTGGTGGGGAGTGTAGGGAGGGAAAGGGGAGTATAGATTCACACTGTGTTGGGGCTTGGTGGGGAGTGTAGGGAGGGAAAGGGGAGTATAGATTCACACTGTGTTGGGGCTTGGTGGGGAGTGTAGGGAGGGAAAGGGGAGTATAGATTCACACTGTGTTGGGGCTTGGTGGGGAGTGTAGGGAGGGAAAGGGGAGTATAGATTCACACTGTGTTGGGGCTTGGTGGGGAGTGTAGGGAGGGAAAGGGGAGTATAGATTTACACTGTGTTGGGGCTTGGTGGGGAGTGTAGGGAGGGAAAGGGGAGTATAGATTCACACTGTGTTGGGGCTTGGTGGGGAGTGTAGGGAGGGAAAGGGGAGTATAGATTCACACTGTGTTGGGGCTTGGTGAGGAGTGTAGGGAGGGAAAGGGGAGTATAGATTCACACTGTGTTGGGGCTTGGTGGGGAGTGTAGGGAGGGAAAGGGGAGTATAGATTCACACTGTGTTGGGGCTTGGTGGGGAGTGTAGGGAGGGAAAGGGGAGTATAGATTCACACTGTGTTGGGGCTTGGTGGGGAGTGTAGGGAGGGAAAAGGGAGTATAGATTCACACTGTGTTGGGGCTTGGTGGGGAGTGTAGGGAGGGAAAGGGGAGTATAGATTCACACTGTGTTGGGGCTTGGTGGGGAGTGTAGGGAGGGAAAGGGGAGTATAGATTCACACTGTGTTGGGGCTTGGTGGGGAGTGTAGGGAGGGAAAGGGGAGTATAGATTCACACTGTGTTGGGGCTTGGTGGGGAGTGTAGGGAGGGAAAGGGGAGTATAGATTCACACTGTGTTGGGGCTTGGTGGGGAGTGTAGGGAGGGAAAGGGGAGTATAGATTCACACTGTGTTGGGGCTTGGTGGGGAGTGTAGGGAGGGAAAGGGGAGTATAGATTCACACTGTGTTGGGGCTTGGTGGGGAGTTTAGGGAGGGAAAGGGGAGTATAGATTCACACTGTGTTGGGGCTTGGTGGGGAGTTTAGGGAGGGAAAGGGGAGTATAGATTCACACTGTGTTGGGGCTTGGTGGGGAGTGTAGGGAGGGAAAGGGGAGTATAGATTCACACTGTGTTGGGGCTTGGTGGGGAGTGTAGGGAGGGAAAGGGGAGTATAGATTCACACTGTGTTGGGGCTTGGTGGGGAGTGTAGGGAGGGAAAGGGGAGTATAGATTCACACTGTGTTGGGGCTTGGTGGGGAGTGTAGGGAGGGAAAGGGGAGTATAGATTCACACTGTGTTGGGGCTTGGTGGGGAGTGTAGGGAGGGAAAGGGGAGTATAGATTCACACTGTGTTGGGGCTTGGTGGGGAGTGTAGGGAGGGAAAGGGGAGTATAGATTCACACTGTGTTGGGGCTTGGTGGGGAGTGTAGGGAGGGAAAGGGGAGTATAGATTCACACTGTGTTGGGGCTTGGTGAGGAGTGTAGGGAGGGAAAGGGGAGTATAGATTCACACTGTGTTGGGGCTTGGTGGGGAGTGTAGGGAGGGAAAGGGGAGTATAGATTCACACTGTGTTGGGGCTTGGTGGGGAGTGTAGGGAGGGAAAGGGGAGTATAGATTCACACTGTGTTGGGGCTTGGTGGGAAGTGTAGGGAGGGAAAGGGGAGTATAGATTCACACTGTGTTGGGGCTTGGTGGGGAGTGTAGGGAGGGAAAGGGGAGTATAGATTCACACTGTGTTGGGGCTTGGTGGGGAGTGTAGGGAGGGAAAGGGGAGTATAGATTCACACTGTGTTGGGGCTTGGTGGGGAGTGTAGGGAGGGAAAGGGGAGTATAGATTCACACTGTGTTGGGGCTTGGTGGGGAGTGTAGGGAGGGAAAGGGGAGTATAGATTCACACTGTGTTGGGGCTTGGTGAGGAGTGTAGGGAGGGAAAGGGGAGTATAGATTCACACTGTGTTGGGGCTTGGTGGGGAGTGTAGGGAGGGAAAGGGGAGTATAGATTCACACTGTGTTGGGGCTTGGTGGGGAGTGTAGGGAGGGAAAGGGGAGTATAGATTCACACTGTGTTGGGGCTTGGTGGGGAGTGTAGGGAGGGAAAGGGGAGTATAGATTCACACTGTGTTGGGGCTTGGTGGGGAGTGTAGGGAGGGAAAGGGGAGTATAGATTCACACTGTGTTGGGGCTTGGTGGGGAGTGTAGGGAGGGAAAGGGGAGTATAGATTCACACTGTGTTGGGGCTTGGTGAGGAGTGTAGGGAGGGAAAGGGGAGTATAGATTCACACTGTGTTGGGGCTTGGTGAGGAGTGTAGGGAGGGAAAGGGGAGTATAGATTCACACTGTGTTGGGGCTTGGTGGGGAGTGTAGGGAGGGAAAGGGGAGTATAGATTCACACTGTGTTGGGGCTTGGTGGGGAGTGTAGGGAGGGAAAGGGGAGTATAGATTCACACTGTGTTGGGGCTTGGTGGGGAGTGTAGGGAGGGAAAGGGGAGTATAGATTCACACTGTGTTGGGGCTTGGTGGGGAGTGTAGGGAGGGAAAGGGGAGTATATATTCACACTGTGTTGGGGCTTGGTGGGGAGTGTAGGGAGGGAAAGGGGAGTATATATTCACACTGTGTTGGGGCTTGGTGGGGAGTGTAGGGAGGGAAAGGGGAGTATAGATTCACACTGTGTTGGGGCTTGGTGGGGAGTGTAGGGAGGGAAAGGGGAGTATAGATTTACACTGTGTTGGGGCTTGGTGAGGAGTGTAGGGAGGGAAAGGGGAGTATAGATTCACACTGTGTTGGGGCTTGGTGGGGAGTGTAGGGAGGGAAAGGGGAGTATAGATTCACACTGTGTTGGGGCTTGGTGGGGAGTGTAGGGAGGGAAAGGGGAGTATAGATTCACACTGTGTTGGGGCTTGGTGGGGAGTGTAGGGAGGGAAAGGGGAGTATAGATTCACACTGTGTTGGGGCTTGGTGGGGAGTGTAGGGAGGGAAAGGGGAGTATAGATTCACACTGTGTTGGGGCTTGGTGGGGAGTGTAGGGAGGGAAAGGGGAGTATAGATTCACACTGTGTTGGGGCTTGGTGAGGAGTGTAGGGAGGGAAAGGGGAGTATAGATTCACACTGTGTTGGGGCTTGGTGGGGAGTGTAGGGAGGGAAAGGGGAGTATAGATTCACACTGTGTTGGGGCTTGGTGGGGAGTGTAGGGAGGGAAAGGGGAGTATAGATTCACACTGTGTTGGGGCTTGGTGGGGAGTGTAGGGAGGGAAAGGGGAGTATAGATTCACACTGTGTTGGGGCTTGGTGGGGAGTGTAGGGAGGGAAAGGGGAGTATAGATTCACACTGTGTTGGGGCTTGGTGGGGAGTGTAGGGAGGGAAAGGGGAGTATAGATTCACACTGTGTTGGGGCTTGGTGGGGAGTGTAGGGAGGGAAAGGGGAGTATAGATTCACACTGTGTTGGGGCTTGGTGGGGAGTGTAGGGAGGGAAAGGGGAGTATAGATTCACACTGTGTTGGGGCTTGGTGGGGAGTGTAGGGAGGGAAAGGGGAGTATAGATTCACACTGTGTTGGGGCTTGGTGGGGAGTGTAGGGAGGGAAAGGGGAGTATAGATTCACACTGTGTTGGGGCTTGGTGAGGAGTGTAGGGAGGGAAAGGGGAGTATAGATTCACACTGTGTTGGGGCTTGGTGGGGAGTGTAGGGAGGGAAAGGGGAGTATAGATTTACACTGTGTTGGGGCTTGGTGGGGAGTGTAGGGAGGGAAAGGGGAGTATAGATTCACACTGTGTTGGGGCTTGGTGGGGAGTGTAGGGAGGGAAAGGGGAGTATAGATTCACACTGTGTTGGGGCTTGGTGGGGAGTGTAGGGAGGGAAAGGGGAGTATAGATTCACACTGTGTTGGGGCTTGGTGGGGAGTGTAGGGAGGGAAAGGGGAGTATAGATTCACACTGTGTTGGGGCTTGGTGGGGAGTGTAGGGAGGGAAAGGGGAGTATAGATTCACACTGTGTTGGGGCTTGGTGAGGAGTGTAGGGAGGGAAAGGGGAGTATAGATTCACACTGTGTTGGGGCTTGGTGGGGAGTGTAGGGAGGGAAAGGGGAGTATAGATTCACACTGTGTTGGGGCTTGGTGGGGAGTGTAGGGAGGGAAAGGGGAGTATAGATTCACACTGTGTTGGGGCTTGGTGAGGAGTGTAGGGAGGGAAAGGGGAGTATAGATTCACACTGTGTTGGGGCTTGGTGGGGAGTGTAGGGAGGGAAAGGGGAGTATAGATTCACACTGTGTTGGGGCTTGGTGGGGAGTGTAGGGAGGGAAAGGGGAGTATAGATTCACACTGTGTTGGGGCTTGGTGGGGAGTGTAGGGAGGGAAAGGGGAGTATAGATTCACACTGTGTTGGGGCTTGGTGGGGAGTGTAGGGAGGGAAAGGGGAGTATATATTCACACTGTGTTGGGGCTTGGTGGGGAGTGTAGGGAGGGAAAGGGGAGTATATATTCACACTGTGTTGGGGCTTGGTGGGGAGTGTAGGGAGGAAAAGGGGAGTATAGATTCACACTGTGTTGGGGCTTGGTGGGGAGTGTAGGGAGGGAAAGGGGAGTATAGATTCACACTGTGTTGGGGCTTGGTGGGGAGTGTAGGGAGGGAAAGGGGAGTATAGATTCACACTGTGTTGGGGCTTGGTGGGGAGTGTAGGGAGGGAAAGGGGAGTATAGATTCACACTGTGTTGGGGCTTGGTGGGGAGTGTAGGGAGGGAAAGGGGAGTATAGATTCACACTGTGTTGGGGCTTGGTGGGGAGTGTAGGGAGGGAAAGGGGAGTATAGATTTACACTGTGTTGGGGCTTGGTGAGGAGTGTAGGGAGGGAAAGGGGAGTATAGATTCACACTGTGTTGGGGCTTGGTGGGGAGTGTAGGGAGGGAAAGGGGAGTATAGATTCACACTGTGTTGGGGCTTGGTGGGGAGTGTAGGGAGGGAAAGGGGAGTATAGATTCACACTGTGTTGGGGCTTGGTGGGGAGTGTAGGGAGGGAAAGGGGAGTATAGATTCACACTGTGTTGGGGCTTGGTGAGGAGTGTAGGGAGGGAAAGGGGAGTATAGATTCACACTGTGTTGGGGCTTGGTGGGGAGTGTAGGGAGGGAAAGGGGAGTATAGATTCACACTGTGTTGGGGCTTGGTGGGGAGTGTAGGGAGGGAAAGGGGAGTATAGATTCACACTGTGTTGGGGCTTGGTGGGGAGTGTAGGGAGGGAAAGGGGAGTATAGATTCACACTGTGTTGGGGCTTGGTGGGGAGTGTAGGGAGGGAAAGGGGAGTATAGATTCACACTGTGTTGGGGCTTGGTGGGGAGTGTAGGGAGGGAAAGGGGAGTATAGATTCACACTGTGTTGGGGCTTGGTGGGGAGTGTAGGGAGGGAAAGGGGAGTATAGATTCACACTGTGTTGGGGCTTGGTGAGGAGTGTAGGGAGGGAAAGGGGAGTATAGATTCACACTGTGTTGGGGCTTGGTGGGGAGTGTAGGGAGGGAAAGGGGAGTATAGATTCACACTGTGTTGGGGCTTGGTGGGGAGTGTAGGGAGGGAAAGGGGAGTATAGATTCACACTGTGTTGGGGCTTGGTGGGGAGTGTAGGGAGGGAAAGGGGAGTATAGATTCACACTGTGTTGGGGCTTGGTGGGGAGTGTAGGGAGGGAAAGGGGAGTATAGATTCACACTGTGTTGGGGCTTGGTGGGGAGTGTAGGGAGGGAAAGGGGAGTATAGATTCACACTGTGTTGGGGCTTGGTGGGGAGTGTAGGGAGGGAAAGGGGAGTATAGATTCACACTGTGTTGGGGCTTGGTGGGGAGTTTAGGGAGGGAAAGGGGAGTATAGATTCACACTGTGTTGGGGCTTGGTGGGGAGTGTAGGGAGGGAAAGGGGAGTATAGATTCACACTGTGTTGGGGCTTGGTGGGGAGTGTAGGGAGGGAAAGGGGAGTATAGATTCACACTGTGTTGGGGCTTGGTGGGGAGTGTAGGGAGGGAAAGGGGAGTATAGATTCACACTGTGTTGGGGCTTGGTGGGGAGTGTAGGGAGGAAAAGGGGAGTATAGATTCACACTGTGTTGGGGCTTGGTGGGGAGTGTAGGGAGGGAAAGGGGAGTATAGATTCACACTGTGTTGGGGCTTGGTGGGGAGTGTAGGGAGGGAAAGGGGAGTATAGATTCACACTGTGTTGGGGCTTGGTGGGGAGTGTAGGGAGGGAAAGGGGAGTATAGATTCACACTGAGCAGGGATCTAACAGGCCTTTTTACACTATCCCTCCATCTGTCTTCCTGTACACTGAAATGACACTGTTATTACACTACTATTATACAGGCATGAACCTTTTCTACTGCTGTATGTTCTATTGCTGTATGTTCTATTGCTGTATGTTCTATTGCTGTATGTTCTACTGCTGTATGTTCTATTGCTGTATGTTCTACTGCTGTATGTTCTATTGCTGTATGTTCTACTGCTGTATGTTCTATTGCTGTATGTTCTATTGCTGTATGTTCTATTGCTGTATGTTCTATTGCTGTATGTTCTATTGCTGTATATTCTATTGCTGTATGTTCTATTGCTGTATATTCTATTGCTGTATGTTCTATTGCTGTATGTTCTATTGCTGTATGTTCTATTGCTGTATGTTCTATTGCTGTATCCTCAAGATCTGTCCAAGTCTATTTGTTTGTATCATCTGTTCTGTGAGAGGACGTCTCGTTGTTTCTTCTCCAAGGCATCTCTGCTCCAGAATAGCTCCTATATTCCTGTAGACTGTTGTTATTAGTGCTTATCACAGGTCTGTAGGTGTCAGTGGCTGCCGTTTTCGGAAGTGAGACGATAGACGATACAGAGTGAATTGTTTTGAAGATGCAAAGAGACTTTCTCCCCAGAAAGGGTGGTAAAAATCGGACCCCTCTGCGTGGGCATCGACTGTAGTGCAATGTTGTGCCACCGGCCAGGGCCAGCCTGGGTCGGGCCAGCCTGGGTCGGGCCAGCCAGGGTCGGGCCAGCCAGGGTCGGGCCAGCCAGGGTCGGAGATGCCAATGTCATTTTTCATTTGTAGAGGAAACAGTTCCTGGATTTTGTTTGCTGGAGTGTGTTCAAGCACTGCAGCTCCGTTCGGAAATGCGTCAAATATGGTGACACACTGGCTGATGGATGAATCAGACTCCCCCCCCTCACTCAGCAAGCTGTTAGAGCTGCTGTAGGAGCAATCATCATACGGGGAAAACACATTTCCCAAAACTTACATTTCCATTTAAAGATGGAATCCGCAGTAGGGAAAACAGCGCCACTGACCGCCCCTCAAACATTGTTATTGTTTTGTAGAAGAAGCAGAGGTGGGAGTGCTGGGGGAGGTGGGGAGTGCTGAGGGAGGTGGGGAGTGCTGGGGGAGGTGGGGAGTGCTGAGGGAGGTGGGGAGTGCTGGGGGAGGTGGGGAGTGCTGGGGGAGGTGGGGAGTGCTGAGGGAGGTGGGGAGTGCTGGGGGAGGTGCGGAGTGCTGAGGGAAGTGGGGAGTGCTGGGGGAGGTGGGGAGTGCTGAGGGAGGTGGGGAGTGCTGGGGGAGGTGCGGAGTGCTGAGGGAAGTGGGGAGTGCTGAGGGAGGTGGGGAGTGCTGAGGGAGGTGGGGAGTGCTGGGGGAGGTGCGGAGTGCTGAGGGAGGTGGGGAGTGCTGAGGGAGGTGGGAGTGCTGGGGGAGGTGGGGAGTGCTGGGGGAGGTGGGGAGTGCTGGGAGAAGTGGGGAGTGTTGAGGGAGGTGGGGAGTGCTGGGGGAGGTGCGGAGGGAAGTGGGGAGTGCTGGGGGAGGTGGGGAGTGCTGAGGGAGGTGGGAGTGCTGGGGGAGGTGGGGAGTGCTGAGGGAGGTGGGAGTGCTGGGGGAGGTGGGGAGTGCTGAGGGAGGTGGGAGTGCTGGGGGAGGTGGGGGGGGCTGAGGGAGGTGGGGAGTGCTGAGGGAGGTGGGGAGTGCTGGGGGAGGTGGGGAGTGCTGAGTGAGGTGGGAGTGCTGAGGGAGGTGGGGAGTGCTGAGGGAGGTGGGAGTGCTGGGGGAGGTGGGGAGTGTTGAGGGAGGTGGGAGTGCTGAGGGAGGTGGGGAGTGCTGGGGGAGGTGGGGAGTGCTGAGGGAGGTGGGAGTGCTGAGGGAGGTGGGGAGGTGGGGAGTGCTGAAGGAGGTGGGGAGTGCTGTGGGAGGTGGGGAGTGCTGAGGGAGGTGGGAGTGCTGGGGGAGGTGGGAGTGCTGAGGGAGGTGGGGAGTGCTGAGGGAGGTGGGGAGTGCTGAGGGAGGTGGGGAGTGCTGAGGGAGGTGGGAGTGCTGAGGGAGGTGGAAGTGCTGAGGGAGGTGGGGAGTGCTGGGGGAGGTGGGGAGTGCTGGGGGAGGTGGGGAGTGCTGAGGGAAGTGGGAGTGCTGAGGGAGGTGGAAGTGCTGGGGAAGGTGGGGAGTGCTGGGGGAGGTGCTGAGTGCTTGGGGAGGTGGGAGTGCTGAGGGAGGTGCTGAGTGCTTGGGGAGGTGGGAGTGCTGAGGGAGGTGCTGAGTGCTTGGGGAGGTGGGAGTGCTGAGGGAGGTGGGGAGTGCTGTGTGAGGTGGGGAGTGCTGGGGGAGGTGGGAGTGCTGAGGGAGGTGGGGAGTGCTGAGGGAGGTGGGGAGTGCTGAGGGAGGTGGGAGTGCTGAGGGAGGTGGGAGTGCTGAGGGAGGTGGGGAGTGCTGAGGGAGGTGGGGAGTGCTGAGGGAGGTGGGGAGTGCTGAGGGAGGTGGGAGTGCTGAGGGAGGTGGGGAGTGCTGAGGGAGGTGGGAATGCTGAGGGAGGTGGGAATTTTGGGGGAGGTTGGGAGTGCTGGGGGAGGTTGGGAGTGCTGGGGGAGGTGGGAGTGCTGGGGGAGGTGGGGAGTGTTGAGGGAGGTGGGAGTGCTGAGGGAGGTGGGGAGTGCTGGGGGAGGTGGGGAGTGCTGAGGGAGGTGGGAGTGCTGAGGGAGGTGGGGAGTGCTGGGGGAGGTGGGGAGTGCTGAGGGAGGTGGGGAGTGCTGAGGGAGGTGGGAGTGCTGGGGGAGGTGGGAGTGCTGAGGGAGGTGGGGAGTGCTGAGGGAGGTGGGGAGTGCTGGGGGAGGTGGGGAGTGCTGAGGGAGGTGGGAGTGCTGAGGGAGGTGGGGAGTTCTGGGGGAGGTGGGGAGTGCTGGGGGAGGTGGGAATGCTGGGGGAGGTTGGGAATGCTGGGGGAGGTTGGGAGTGCTGGGGGAGGTGTGGAGTGCTGGGGGAGGTGGGATTGCTGCCGGAGGTGCGGAGTGCTGAGGGAGGTGGGGAGTGCTGAGGGAGTGTCGCGCATCAATCATTTTTTTGCAGTACATATACTGGCATGCTGCTGTTCTGTCACGTCTGCAATGATATCCGAGGGGAAAAAAACTGTGTTTGTTGTTTGCAGTAATTACTTTGTTGTTGTAATATCGCAATCGGACGTGGCAGTTTCACCATTAAGGAGTCTAGCTTTAAATAGATGGAGGTCCATTCCTGTTTTAGGGGCGATGGATCGTTCATATCATCTGGCACTATGACAGTTAAGGTACCACAGTTATCTGCTGTACTCAGTCCTCAGACACTGTCTACACTGTGTCACCTGTCAAATGCTTTGTCTTTGACCAATGTTAGTCTGTCCACGAGAGATGAAGTACTTACTATGTAACATAAAGGGTATTGTAACGTCTGTCAAAGACTTTTCGATGGAAACACTAACGAGCAACAGTTGTTCTGGTGCGCTAGTTTTTAGTCACTGATTAGTTGGACAAATCACAATCTAGCAGGTATGAGCATCATCAGAATTTACAAAGGGGAAGGGACATTTGGCCCATAGACTTGCAGATCAAAGGGGGTTGAGCTACTGCCCCACTTCTGCTCCTGGTTCTAGTATCTTATCACATACATCTCCTTAGGAACTTAATCGAGCATCTGACCCAATTACATACAATTTTAATAAATACGAGATTAGTAAATACTCTACCACAAAGTAACTACTGTATGATATTGGACCAATGTTAGTCAATTTACTGTACAGCTAAGAAACTAACCATGGCAATGACATCTTTAGTAATATAAACTGATCCAGGATATAAAGTGATCCAGAATATAAAGTGATCCAGAACATAAAGTGATCCAGGATATAAAGTGATCCAGGATATAAAGTGATCCAGGATATAAAGTGATCCAGGATATAAAGTGATCCAGGATATAAAGTGATCCAGAATATAAACTGATCCAGGATATAAAGTGATCCAGGATATAAAGTGATCTAGGATATAAAGTGATCCAGGATATAAAGTGATCCAGAATATAAAGTGATCCAGGATATAAAGTGATCCAGGATATAAAGGGATCCAGGATATAAAGTGATCCAGAATATAAAGTGATCCAGAATATAAAGTGATCCAGGATGGAGTTATGGTATTGGTAGTTAGACAGGGAGAGAGAGAGGGCATGAGTGGTTCTCTGAGAGCTTCAGACTGACTGGGATCAGATAGGAGTTGGAGCAGAGGACAGAGGACAGAGCACAGAGCACAGAGGACAGAGCACAGAGGACAGAGCGCATAATAACTGACATTACACAGTGGCAGTGTGGTGTATACTGTACATAATAACTGACATTACACAGTGGCAGTGTGGTGTATACTGTACATAATAACTGACATTACACAGTGACAGTGTGGTGTATACTGTACATAATAACTGACATTACACAGTGACAGTGTGGTGTATACTGTACATAATAACTGACATTACACAGTGGCAGTGTGGTGTATACTGTACATAATAACTGACATTACACAGTGGCAGTGTGGTGTATACTGTACATGTCTGACTGTTGGCGTGTCTTTGGCTATGCCGGATTAAGTGATATGACATGCTACTCTATAAAATCATTTTTCTGTAATTAATATTACCTGATTAAGCTAATAAGGTAGATAATTAACTAGAAAGTCAGGGCACCACGAAATAATATTTATCGAGCTGAAAAAGGAGAATGCAATAAATATTTACTCTGAGCAGCGCTTCGGTAGGTTGGTCGTAGATGCTGGCCGTGTTGCCCAATAGAGATCTTCCTTGTCCTTTGAAGAGTGTCTCTGGTGGTAAACTGGTTACTTGGTAGTATCGTGTAGCTTGTTAGAAGAGATCCTTTGTCTGTCCTTTCCTAGCCCACGTTTACAGCTGCGGTTGCTAACGCAACGGCTAGGAGGTATCACTTCATTAGTGAATAAGAGTTCAAAGTTCATACCAAATTGCCATACTTTAAGCTCATGCTATATTCTGGCTGGTATGGTCAAAATTCATCCATTCAGCGTGTCGATCATCACCTTCACATTGAATCACGATGCTAATTTCGTTAGGTTATTGTCTGAGCCCTTTTAACGTAGGACCGTTGTCCACACGTCCTCGAACAGAAAGTTAGATTTTCGTAAAGGGCTTAAATAGTGGAGAGAGAGAAGGGTGCGTTTCATAGTTTATAACCAATGTCTTTTCACAGGGGCGGGCCACTGAGTGAGCAGAGCTTTAACCTTATGAAAACCCAATTTATATAGTTTATAACCAATGTCTTTCCACAGGGGCAGTCCACTGAGTGAGCAGAGCTTTAACCTTATGAAAACCCAATTTATATAGTTTATAACCAATGTCTCTTCACAGGGGCGGGCCACTGATGAAGCAGAGCTTTAATCTAATGAAAACCCAATTCTCTCATTTGGAAGCTAAAATTACATTTCATCTTTTCACAAATAGTTTCATATTTAAACATTTCAAATGCACAACAATTCCATGTGAATCTGATAATGTGTAGACTTTCCAAGATACAGTTTATGTCATCCTATCATTAACAAGAATGTCTCAGATGACAACCGAACTGACATCATATTCATTAAGTACCAACGCATATTTTAAACTGGCTGGATTACCGAAATATGTTCCTTTCCCCCCACCTTTTGATGTTCCCAGACTATATGTTTAACAAAGGCTCTTCAAGAGTCTTTCTGTAGAGTCAAGAGAGAGAGGGAAGGGAGAAAGGTATTTATGGGGGGGGGTCATTAACCTACCCCCAGGCCAACGTCATGACACTGTAGATAATAAAGGTGTGGTGGTCTCATTTGGATTTCTTTACTGTCCCATATTTCTGGACTTGTTACTGTACGTAATGAGGTAGTAAATAACAGTTATTTGTATTAATGAAAATCTTGCCCTGGAAGCATTAATCCTTATATAACTGCCTCACTGGTTGATTTCAATGGTTTTTTCAGTCTTGGATATTTATAATTTTCCCAAGATACCCTTTTTTTGTTCTGCATATTGAACTACTGTAGTTTAAAAAGGGTTGTGTTTTTGTATACAGTACTGTAGTTTAAAAAGGTTGTGTTTTTGTATACAGTACTGTAGTTTAAAAAGGTTGTGTTTTTGCATACAGTACTGTAGTTTAAAAAGGATATGTTTTTGTATACAGTACTGTAGTTTAAAAAGGATATGTTTTTGTATACAGTACTGTAGTTTAAAAAGGATATGTTTTTGTATACAGTACTGTAGTTTAAAAAGTGTTGTGTTTTTGTATACATTACTGTAGTTTAAAAAGGGTTGTGTTTTTGTATACAGTACTGTAGTTTAAAAAGGGTTGTGTTTTTGTATACATTACTGTAGTTTAAAAAGGTTGTGTTTTTGTATACATTACTGTAGTTTAAAAAGGATATGTTTTTGTATACAGTACTGTAGTTTAAAAAGTGTTGTGTTTTTGTATACATTACTGTAGTTTAAAAAGGGTTGTGTTTTTGTATACAGTACTGTAGTTTAAAAAGTGTTGTGTTTTTGTATACATTACTGTAGTTTAAAAAGGTTGTGTTTTTGTATACAGTACTGTAGTTTAAAAAGGTTGTGTTTTTGTATACATTACTGTAGTTTAAAAAGGTTGTGTTTTTGTATACAGTACTGTAGTTTAAAAAGTGTTGTGTTTTTGTATACATTACTGTAGTTTAAAAAGGGTTGTGTTTTTGTATACAGTACTGTAGTTTAAAAAGTGTTGTGTTTTTGTATACATTACTGTAGTTTAAAAAGGGTTGTGTTTTTGTATACAGTACTGTAGTTTAAAAAGTGTTGTGTTTTTGTATACAGTACTGTAGTTTAAAAAGGGTTGTGTTTTTGTATACATTACTGTAGTTTAAAAAGGATATGTTTTTGTATACAGTACTGTAATTTAAAAAGGGTTGTGTTTTTGTATACAGTACTGTAGTTTAAAAAGTGTTGTGTTTTTGTATACATTACTGTAGTTTAAAAAGGTTGTGTTTTTGCATACAGTACTGTAGTTTAAAAAGTGTTGTGTTTTTGTATACAGTACTGTAATTTAAAAAGGGTTGTGTTTTTGTATACAGTACTGTAGTTTAAAAAGGTTGTGTTTTTGCATACAGTAGTGTAGTTTAAAAAGGGTTGTGTTTTTGTATACAGTACTGTAGTTTAAAAAGGTTGTGTTTTTGCATACAGTAGTGTAGTTTAAAAAGGGTTGTGTTTTTGTATACAGTACTGTAGTTTAAAAAGGTTGTGTTTTTGCATACAGTACTGTAGTTTAAAAAGGGTTGTGTTTTTGTATACAGTACTGTAGTTTAAAAAGGTTGTGTTTTTGCATACAGTACTGTAGTTTAAAAAGGGTTGTGTTTTTGTATACAGTACTGTAGTTTAAAAAGGGTTGTGTTTTTGTATACAGTTGTGTAGTTTAAAAAAGGTTGTGTTTTTGTTTACAGTACTGTATCTTAAAAAGGGATCTGTTTTTGTACACAGTACAGTAGTTTAAAAAGGGTTGTGTTTTTGTATACAGTACTGTAGTTTAAAAGGGTTGTGTTTTTGTATACAGTACTGTAGTTTAAAAAGGTTGTGTTTTTGCATACAGTAGTGTAGTTTAAAAAGGGTTGTGTTTTTGTATACAGTACTGTAGTTTAAAAAGGGTTGTGTTTTTGTATACAGTACTGTAGTTTAAAAAGGTTGTGTTTTTGCATACAGTAGTGTAGTTTAAAAAGGGTTGTGTTTTTGTATACAGTACTGTAGTTTAAAAAGGTTGTGTTTTTGCATACAGTAGTGTAGTTTAAAAAGGGTTGTGTTTTTGTATACAGTACTGTAGTTTAAAAAGGGTTGTGTTTTTGTATACAGTACTGTAGTTTAAAAAGGTTGTGTTTTTGCATACAGTACTGTAGTTTAAAAAGGGTTGTGTTTTTGTATACAGTACTGTAGTTTAAAAAGGTTGTGTTTTTGCATACAGTACTGTAGTTTAAAAAGGGTTGTGTTTTTGTATACAGTACTGTAGTTTAAAAAGGGTTGTGTTTTTGTATACAGTTGTGTAGTTTAAAAAAGGTTGTGTTTTTGTTTACAGTACTGTATCTTAAAAAGGGATCTGTTTTTGTACACAGTACAGTAGTTTAAAAAGGGTTGTGTTTTTGTATACAGTACTGTAGTTTAAAAGGGTTGTGTTTTTGTATACAGTACTGTAGTTTAAAAAGGTTGTGTTTTTGCATACAGTAGTGTAGTTTAAAAAGGGTTGTGTTTTTGTATACAGTACTGTAGTTTAAAAAGGGTTGTGTTTTTGTATACAGTACTGTAGTTTAAAAAGGTTGTGTTTTTGCATACAGTAGTGTAGTTTAAAAAGGGTTGTGTTTTTGTATACAGTACTGTAGTTTAAAAAGGTTGTGTTTTTGCATACAGTAGTGTAGTTTAAAAAGGGTTGTGTTTTTGTATACAGTACTGTAGTTTAAAAAGGGTTGTGTTTTTGTATACAGTACTGTAGTTTAAAAAGGTTGTGTTTTTGCATACAGTACTGTAGTTTAAAAAGGGTTGTGTTTTTGTATACAGTACTGTAGTTTAAAAAGGGTTGTGTTTTTGCGGACTGTAGTGTTTTTTACGAACATTGCTGTAGTATTTACTAGTATTTTTTGCGGATAATACTGTAGTATTTACAATAGTATTCTACAGTATACCACAGTTTACTATATACTATATAATAGTAAGTACTGTAGTATTCTATAGTAAACTGTAGTATTTTTTCATTTGGAAGGGGCATCCTTGACCACTATGATAACACTTAGGCCATGAAGCATATGCTCTATCACAAAAAATGGAATAAGGAAAAGCATTCGTTCCACTGTGAAAGTTGGTCTGGATTGTAATTAGTTAGGATTGTTGTGCAAAGGGAAGCGCTATTCCAGGAGAAAACATTGGTGGGAGGGTGTATTGTAAAGCAATACATCATGGGTAACTGCTCATGTCAAGCAACTTTTTGTAAGCATGTTTCTCTGCTCCCGTGAGCTTATGCACAGCTATATGTGTGTCTCTCTCTCCCTCTCTCTCTCTCATCCTCCCTCAGTATAGCTAAGTCTCTCCCTGATCCTCCCACTGTCTTTCCCATCCTTCCCCAGTATGGTGGAGTCTCTCTCCACATCCTCCCTCAGTCTCTCCCATCCTCTCTCCCATCCTCCCCAGTCTCTCCCATCCTTCCCCACTCTCCCATTCTCCCTCAGTCTCCCCCATCACCCCCCAATCTCTCCCAATATAGCTGTCTCCCCTATTCTCCCCCATCCTCTCCAGTATTGCTGAGTCAGCAGTAATGGTAAGACAGACCAGCTGGCTGCCTGTTCTAATGTGTTCCAAAGTGGAGTGATCGTCTGACTGTGAATCCCGTGGAGTGCTGTTGAAGTAAACCCTCCACTTTCTGCTGAACCACAGAACAGCTTGTCTGCCAGTATAGAAACACATTGCTGCCTAAATGTATGTCTGAGGAAGATGATTCATCTTAGATGGTAGTGTTGGAGGAAGTCCTTTGTGAATTATTAACTATTATTATATTTAAGATGGGGTTTAGTGACCATGTTAGATTTATTTATTTTGTCTTATCCAAATGCATCATATCTTTCTTATATTCTATTACTGTGCCATGGACCCATGTAGTCAGTGGATAATTTTCCTGATAGATCTTCATGCTTCAGCAGTTGAGAAGATGCATGTAGATTGCAGTGTGGTCCACTAGGTTTGTACCAGAGGATGGGGGAAGGTTAGGTTAAGAGTGGAGAGGAGAGGTGGAGATTAGGTTGAGAGCAGAGAGGAGATGTAGAGGTTAGGTTGAGAGCAGAGAGGAGAGGTAGAGGTTAGGTTGAGAGCAGAGAGGAGAGGTGGAGGTTAGGTTGAGAGCTGGGAGTAGAGGAAGGGGTTGGGTTAAGCGTGGATAGGAGAGGTGGCGGTATAGGCTCATCGCTGGTACACAGAGAAACATGCTACTCTGCTGGCTTTATTCAGTATTGTACAGTGGAAAACCCTACAGCCCATATATGTAAATAGGCCAAATGAATGTCATGCCTCACATGGTTGTGACATCATGTGTGTTACAACATGTCACAGTATATCTACAGAACCCTCCATGTCTCCAAATGTCCCTGTGTTGTTAGGTATTTATTGTTTCTCCTAAAGCCAATGGAGCTCCATAGTCCACACTGTCCACACAGGAGAGGGGGAGGTTGCTGTTCTTCACAGGTTATAGCATGTGAAAATGATACAGACACTGAATAATTTTGTGAGCGAATGGAAGAGAAGGTGGTGGTCGTGGTTGATATACGCAGTGCCTAAGATCGTTTGTCAGAGAGAGAGAATATGAATTTCAGCAGTAGTAGCAGCAGGAGCAGTAGTGGAGATGATAGTGGCCCTCTTCTCTCTCGTCACTCAGCCTGCTGTCCTTATGTAACATGTAATGTGGTCACATGACTGACTGGGGTCAAGGGGCAGGGGGTGACGAGTGGCTGATGGTGATGCTGATGCTATGGGGCCTGTGAGTCTTACAGTCCAGTACAGTAGCCTACAATGTGATAGGCCAAGTGGACAGACAGCCAGTGTTAATCAGTAGTTGTCTGCACAGTATCTGCACAGATGAAACCCTGCCTAGGGCATAATGAGTAACTTATTACGTGTCATTATGATCGAGCTTGTCTAGAGGTAGGATGTGTGCCTTGTCTTCTCCTTAGCAACATCACACGTCACAGTAGACACATCGTGACCCAGAACTATCAGTTGTCTTTGTGACTGCACACTGAGCTGATCATCGTCACCGGCACCGCTGATGCCTTGCAGCACCTTCGTCAGGAGGCCTGAAATATGAGTCCCCTCGGCTCCCCTCAGAATCATCCACCCCCTCACAGCAGGCATGTGCTGTGTTCTGGCATTTGGGGCTTCGCTGTGCTGCTTTTAGTCTTTTTCTGTCTCTCTCTCTCTGTCCCTCTTTATGTGTCTGTCTCTCTCTCTCTCTCTGTCCCTCTTTATCTGTCTGTCTTTCTCTCTCTGTCCCTCTTTATCTGTCTGTCTCTCTCTCTCTGTCCCTCTTTATCTGTCTGTCTCTCTCTCTCTGTCCCTCTTTATCTGACTGTCTCTCTAATACTCTCTGTCCCTCTATGTGTCTGTCTCTCTCTGTCCCTCTTTATGTGTCTGTCTCTCTATCTGTCCCTCTTTATGTGTCTGTCTCTCTCTCTCTGTCCCTCTTTATCTGTCTGTCTCTCTCTCTCAGTCCCTCTTTATCTCTCTCTCTCTCTCTCTCTCTCTCTGTCCCTCTTTATCTGTCTGTCTTTCTCTGTCTGTCTTTCTCTCTCTGTCCCTCTTTATCTGTCTGTCTCTCTCTCTCTCTGTCCCTCTTTATGTGTCTGTCTCTATCTCTCAATTCAATTCAATTCAAGGGGCTTTACTGGCATGGGAAACCTATGTTAACATTGCCAAAGCAAGTGAAGTAGATAATAAACTAAAGTGAAATAAACAATAATAATTAACGGCGAACATTAAACTCACAGAAGTTCCTGAAGAATTAAGATGTTTCAAATGTCATATTATGTCTATATACAGTGTTGAAACGATGTGCAAATACTTAAAGTACAAAAGGGAAAATAAATAAACATAAATATGGGTTGTATTTACAATGGTGTTTGTTCTTCACTGGTTGACCTTTTCTTGTGGCAACAGGTCACACATCTTGCTGCTGTGATGGCACACTGTGGTATTTCACCCAGTAGATATGAGAGTTGATCAAAATTGGGCTTGTTTTCAAAGTCTTTGTGGATCTATGTAATCTGAGGGAAATATGTGTCTCTAATATGGTCATACATTTGACAGGAGGTTAGGAAGTGGAGCTCAGTTTCCACCTCATTTTGAGGGCAGTGTGCACATAGCCTGTCTTCTCTTGAGAGCCAGGTCTGCCTACGGCGGCCTTTCTCAATTGCAAGGCTATGCTCACTGAGTCTGTACATAGTCAAAGCTTTCCTTAAGTTTAGGTCAGTCACAGTGGTCAGGTATTCTGCCACTGTCTACTCTCTGTTTAGGGCCAAATAGCATTCCAGTTTGCTCTGTTTTTTTGTTAATTCTTTCCAATGTGTCAAGTAATTATCTTTTGTTTTCTCATGATTTGGTTGGGTCTAATTGTGTTGCTTTCCTGGGGCTCTGTGGGGCCTGTTTGCGTTTGTGAACAGATCCCCAGGACCAGCTTGCTTAGGGGACTCTTCTCCAGGTTCATCTCTCTGTAGGCGATGGCTTTGTTATGGAAGGTTTGGGAATCGCTTCCTTTTAGGTGGTTGTAGAATTGAACAGCTCTTTCTGGATTTTGATCATTAGCGGATATCGGCCTAATTCTGCTCTGCATGCATTATTTGGTGTTTTACGTTGTACACAGAGGATATTTTTGCAGAATTCTGCATGCAGAGTCTCAATTTGGTGTTTGTTTCATTTTGTGAATTCTTGGTTGGTGAGCGGACCCCAGACCTCACAACCATGAAGAGAAATGGGTTCTATAACTGATTCCAGTATTTTTTGCCAGATCCTTCCTAATTGGTATGTTGAATTTAATGTTCCTTTTGATGGTGTAGAAGGCCTTTCTGGCATTGGTGTCTAGATGGAATTTGTATTTGTGGTCCTTGTAACTAGACCTTTGTTTTTAACACCATTATTTTGGTCTTGCAGAGATTTACTGTCAGGTCCCAGGTCTGACAGAATCTGTGCAGGAGATCTAGGTGCTGCTGTAGGCCCTCCTTGGTTGGTGACAGAAGCACCAGATCATCAGCAAACAGTAGACATTTGACTTCAGATTCTAGTAGGGTGAGGCCGGGTGCTGCGGACTGTTCTAGTTCCCTCGCCAATTCGTTGATACAGTTATGTTGGAATCATTAAAACTAGTTTTTCAACCACTACACAAATGTCTTGTTAACAAACTATAGTTTTGGCAAGTCAGTTAGGACATCTACTAAGTCATTTTTCCAAAAATTGTTTACAGACAGATTATTTCACTGTATCACAATTCCAGTGGGTCAGAAGTTCACATACACTAAGTTGACTGTGCCTTTAAACAGCTTGGAAAATTACAGAAAATTATGTCATGGCTTTAGAAGCTTCTGATAGGCTAATTGACATCATTTGAATCAATTGGAGGTGTACCTGTGGATGTATTTCAAGGACTACCTTCAAACTCAGTGCCTCTTTGCTTGACATCATGAGAAAATCAAAAGAAATCAGCCAAGACCTCAGAAAAACATTTGTAGACCTCCACAAATCAGGTTCATTCTTGGGAGCAATTTCCATACGCCTGAGGGTCCCACATTCATCTGAACAAACAATAGTACGCAAGTATAAACACCATGGACCACATAGCTGTCATACCGCTCAGGAAGGAGACGTGTTCTGTCTCCTAGAGATGAACGTACTTTGGAGCAAAGGACCTTGTGAAGATGCTGGAGGAAACAGGTACAAAAGTATCTATATACACAGTAAAACGAGTCCTATATCGACATAACCTGAATGGCCGCTCAGCAAGGAAGAAGCCATTGCTCCAAAACCGCCATAAAAAAGCCATAATACGGTTTGCAACTGCACATGGGGACAAAGATTGTACGTTTTGGAGAAATGTTCTCTGGTCTGATGAAACAAAAATAGATCTGATTGGCCATAATGACCGTCATTCTGTTTGGAGGAAAAAGGGGGAGGCTTGCAAGCCGAAGAACACCATCCCAACCGTGAAGCACGGCGGTGGCAGCATCATGTTGTGGGGGTGCGTTGCTGCAGGAGGGACTGGTGCACTTCACAAAATAGATGGCATAATGAGGCAGGAAAATTATGTGGCTCTATTGAGCTTGGTTGCAAATGGGTCTTCCAAATGGACAATGACCCCAAGCATACTTCCAAAGTTGTGGCAAAGTGGCTTAAGGACAACAAAGTCAAATCAAAATCAAATCAAATGTTATTTGTCACATACACATGGTTAGCAGATGTTAATGCGAGTGTAGCGAAATGCTTGTGCTTCTAGTTCCGACCAAGCAGTACTATCTAACAAGTAATCTAACAATTTCACAACAAGTACCTTATACACACAAGTGTAAAGGAATGAATAAGAATATGTACATAACAATATATAGATGAGTTATGGCCGAACGGCATAGGCAAGATGCAGTAGATGGTATAGAGTGCAGTATATACATATGAGATGAGTAATGTAGGGTATGTAAACATTATATAAAGTGGCATCGTTTAAAGTGGCTAGTGACACATTTATTACATCCAATTTTTTATTATTAAAGTGGCTAGAGATTTGAGTCAGTATGTTGGCAGCAGCCAATCAATGTTAGTGATGAATGTTTAACAGTCTGATGACCTTGAGATAAAAGCTGTTTTTCAGTCTCTCGGTCCTAGCTTTGATGCACCTGTACTGACCTCACCTTCTGGATGATAGCGGGGTGAACAGGCAGTGGCTCGGGTGGTTGTTGTCTTTGATGATCTTTTTGGCCTTCCTGTGACATCGGGTGGTGTAGATGTCCTGGATTGCAGGTAGTTTGCCCCCGGTGATGCGTTGTGCAGACCTCACTACCCTCTGGAGAGCCTTACGGTTGTGGGTGGAGCAGTTGCCGTACCAGGCGGTGATACAGCTCGACAGGATGCTCTCGATTGTGCATCTGTAAAAGTTTGTGAGTGTTTTTGGTGACAAGCTGAATTTCTTCAGCCTCCTGAGGTTGAAGAGGCGCTGCTGCGCCTTCTTCACGATGCTGTCTGTGTGGGTGGACCATTTCAGTTTGTCCGTGATGTGTACGCAGATTAACTTAAAACTTTCCACCTTCTCCACTACTGTCCCGTTGATGTGGATAGGGGGCTGTTCCCTCTGCTGTTTCCTGAAGTCCACGATCATCTCCTTTGTTTTGTTGACGTTGAGTGTGAGGTTATTTTCCTGACACCACACTCCGAGGGCCCTCACCTCCTCCCTATAGGCCGTCTCGTCGTTGTTTGATAATCAAGCCTACCACTGTAGTGTCGTCTGCAAACTTGATGATTGAGTTGGAGGCGTGCATGGCCACTCAGTCATGGGTGAACAGGGAGTACAGGAGAGGGCTGAGAACTCACCCTTGTGGGACCCCAGTGTTGAGGATCAGCTGGGTGTAGATGTTGTTTCCTACCCTCAACACCTGGGGGCGGCCCGTCAGGAAGTCCACAGGGCGGGGTCGAGACCCAGGGTCTCAAGCTTATGACGAGTTTGGAGGGTACTATGGTGTTAAATGCTGAGCTCTAGTCGATGAACAGCATTCTTACATAAGTATTCCTCTTGTCCAGATGGTTTATGGCAGTGTGCAGTGTGATTGTGATTGTGTTGTCTGTGGACCTATTGGGGTGGTAAGCAAATTGGATTGGGTCTAGGGTGTCAGGTAGGGTGGCGGTGATATGGTCCTTGACTAGTCTCTCAAAGCACTTCATGATGATGGAAGTGAGTGCTACGGGGCGATAGTCATTTAGCTCAGTTACCTTAGCTTTCTTGGGAACGGAAGTGAGTGATACGGGGCGATAGTCATTTAGCTCAGTTACCTTAGCTTTCTTGGGAACAGGAACAATGCCCTCTTGAAGCATGTGGGAACAGCAGACTGGGATAAGGATTGATTGAATATGTCCGTAAACACACCAGCCAGCTGGTCTGCGCATGCTCTGAGGGCGCGGCTGGGGATGCCGTCTGGGCCTGCAGCCTTGCGAGGGTTAGCACGTTTAAATGTTTTCCTCACGTCGGCTGCAGTGAAGGAGAGCCCACAGGTTTTGGTAGTGGGCCATGTCAAAGCGAGTGAAGAAGTTTTTAGTTTGTCTAGGAGCAAGACATTGTGGTCCGCGACGGGGCTGGTATTCTTTTTGTAGTCCGTGATTGACTGTAGACCCTGCCAAATACCTCTCGTGTCCGAGCCGTTGAATTGCGACTCTACTTTGTCTCTATACTGACGCTTAGCTTGTATGATTGCCTTGCGGAGAGAATAGCTACACTGTTTGTATTCGGTCATGTTTCCAGTCGCCTTGCCCTGATTAAAAGCAGTGGTTCGCACTTTCAGTTTTGCGCGAATGCTGCCATCAATCCATGGTTTCTGGTTGGGGAAGGTTCTGGAGTGGCCATCACAAAGCCCTGACCTCAATCCTATAGAAAATATGTGGGCAGAACTGAAAAAGCGTGTGCGAGCAAGGAGGCCTACAAACCTGTCTCAGTTACACCAGCTCTGTCAGGAGGAATGGGCCAAAATTCACCTAACTTATTGTTGGAAGCTTGTGGAAGGCTACCCGAAACATTTGACCAAACAATTTAAAGGCAATGCTACCAAGTACTAATTGAGTGTATGTAAACTTCTGACCCACTGGGAATGTGATGAAAGAAATAAAAGCTGAAAAAAATCATTGTCTCTTTTGTTCTGACATTTCACATTCTTAAAATAAAGTGGTGATCCTAACTGACCTAAGACAGGGAATTTTTACTAGGATTAAATGTCAGGAATTGTGAAGAACTGAGTTTAAATGTATTTGGCTAAGGTGTATGTAAACTTCCGACTTCAATATGTTGAAGAGGGTGGGACTGCATCCCTGTCTCACCCCACCTCTCTCTCCCTCTTTTTCCCCTCTCTCAATATCCCCCTCTTTGCCTTTCTCCCTCTTTCCCCCCTTCTCTTTCTGTCCCTATCCCACTTTCTTTTTAGCCCCTACTTTCTATTTATGTACAGTCTGTCCCTATAGCTTCCTCTATCTCCACTTCACACTTTCTCGTTCCGTCATTTCCACTCTGACTGAGTGAGTGGGTGTTGTACCGGGGAACTCTCCCACCCGCCATTGACTCGTTAATAAGAGAAAGGGTGGTGTGTGTGTGTGTGTGTTGTGTGTGGCATCTGGGGGGCAGCTCTTCTGATCGTAATGACATGAGACTGGCTCTGCCTGAGGCTGGGTGGGGGACCCAGCCACCGTATCCACCCCCACCCAGGGAGACAGAGACCGCGACACACTATCTCTCTGTCTCTGTCTCTCTTTCTCCCCCCTCTCTCTTTTGCTTGCTCTCCCTCCCTCTCTCGCTCTCTCTTTCGCTCTCTCTTTCACTCTCTCCCTCCCCTCTCTCTGCCCCACTCTCTCTCTGTCTCTCTTATTGTCTCATTCTAATCAGACCTGTGCTCTTCTGAGAAAGGACTATTGAATACATTAGCAATAGACTACTTTGATCCAGGAATCAAAAGATCCCACACAAAAGGAACAATCCCCTTGAAGGTTGATTAACCTTGTTGCACCGGGCCTAAAAAGGCAACAGACGTTGACCAAGCTTTCTTTGAACCTTTTAGATAAATTAATCCCACTGCTGCTTCCAGTGAATCTAGTAGAAGTTGTAATGACCTCTCTCTCTCTATCTCTCTCTCTCTCTCTCTCTGTCTGTCTCTCTTTCTCTCTCTCTCTTTGTCTCTCTCTCCTTCACTCTCTCTCTCTGTCTTTCTGTCTCTCTCTCTGTCTTTCACTCTCTTTCTGTCTCTTTCTCTCTCTCTGCCTGTCTCTCTTTCTCGCTCTGTATTTTTCTCTCTCTCTTTGTATCTCTCTCTCTTTGTCTCTCTCTCCTTCACTCTCTCTCTCTGTCTTTCTGTCTCTCTCTCTGTCTTTCACTCTCTTTCTGTCTCTTTCTCTCTCTCTGCCTGTCTCTCTCTTTCTCGCTCTGTATTTTTCTCTCTCTCTCTCTGTCTCCTTCTCTCTTTCTCTGTTTGTGTCTATCTCACTGTTCAGTTCCTCCTCATGCAGTATTGATCCAGCCAGTCTCTCTTTATTCCCACTCTCTCTCCACTTAATGTGGTTTCCAATGTGATCACTTCAACTAAGATCGGCTGGGTTGCTCACCGCTCGCCAGCTGTGGGCTTCAAAAACATTCCTATATTTGTGAGTTGTGTCTCCCGGCTCACCAGCTTTAATCAGGGTCCCTGTGATCCCGCTTGGAGAGGCATATTCCCGCCCACTCAACGTACGGACTCCACCTTTTAGCACCTGGCTGCAGGCCTATCATAGCCACCTTCACTCAGTGCTCAGTACATTCTGACAATATTAGGACATGGGCTCCTGAGTGGCGCAGCGGTCTAAGGCACTGCATCTCAGTGCAAGAGGCCTCACTACAGACCCTGGTTCGATTCCAGGCTGTATCACAACCGGCCGTGATTGGGAGTCCCATAGGGCGACGCACAATTGGCCCAGCGTCGTCCGTCCGGGTTAGGGTTTGGCCGGGGTAGGCCGTCATTGTAAATAAGAGTTTGTTCTTAACTGACTTGCCTGGTTAAATACGTTTAAATAAACAAATAAAAATACTGTAGGGTAACCATATATAAACAATATAAACAAACTAGAATCCAAGGGGAGACCCCATTACAGTAGAATATCTCCATACTGAATAATACAACATTATGAGTCCGGAGGTGATGGTGTCCAATTTTAAAATTCCAATCTCGGCTCTCGTTTTCTGAATGGCACATCTATGCAGCACATGTTTACATGTTTATCTGTTCAGGATGACAGCTTTCATAGTGATGACACAGCTCACAAACTTCACTGACCTGTGTAAGCATGGTAAACATTCCTCATAATAACAATGACAACTACAGAGGGGTTCAGACAGCAAAAATATGTCATCTTTTTCAGGGACAAATGTCACAAATGTCTTGGCCCTTTATAGGGTTCAGCTGACTCCTACACTAGCCAATCATTTTACTGTTGTCTTGTTGCCTGGCTATTATCTAACTGTTGTCTGACTGTTGTCTGACTGTTATATTGTCCCTCTGCAGGGTTCAGCTGACTCCTACACTAGCCAATCATTTTACTGTTGTCTTCTTTCCTGCCTGTTGCCTGACTGTTACCTGACTGTTACCTGACTGTTACCTGACTGTTATCTGACTGTTATCTGACTGTTATATTGTCCCTCTGCAGGGTTCAGCTGACTCTTACACTAGCCAATCATTTTACTGTTGTCTTCTCTCCTGCCTGTTGCCTGACTGTTACCTGACTGTTACCTGACTGTTGTCTGACTGTTACCCGACTGTTATCTGACTGTTATCTGACTGTTATATTGTCCCTCTGCAGGGTTCAGCTGACTCTTACACTAGCCGACCATCGGACTCAGATGTCTCCTTGGAGGAGGAACCGGCAGGAGGAAAGCTGGAGAAGGAGCAGCAGGCTGCTGTACAGCTGGAGAGGGCCAAGGTGAGACACCTGCAGGGTGTTCCACTGTGGAGCCTTATGCTATACTAGGCACATAGGGCCCTTGTTCTAAACCTATCATTGGAAAGGTCCCAGTAGGCAAGGCTGGTTGTTATTTATTAAAACCACATTACAACCAGAACTGGTATATTTGCAGAACATTTTGCCCACTGGGTTATGGTTGAGCTTATCTAGCTAGGCTAGGCACTCTTCTTATACATGGCGTTTCCTGTATCGTCTCAGGCCAAAGCGGTGGCCTTTGCTGTGAAGACTAACATCAGTTACTGTGGAGCCCTGGATGAGGATGTCCCTGTGGCAGGAACCGCCATCTCCTTCGATGCCAAGGACTTCCTGCACATTAAAGAGGTACAATATACTGTACAGTACATAACAACCCTACTGCTACATCTATGCCTGTGTCTGAAATGGCATTCTATTACCTATGTAGTGAACTACTTTTGGCCGGAGCCCATGAGTAGTGCACTATATAGGGAATAGGGTGCCATTTCAGACAACCTATGTTTGCTGCAAGCCATATCTGTTCAAGGGCCATTATGGATGAATCAATATCAATAATGCATGTCCCGTTTTAGATCCGAGAACAATGGACTAGTGAGTGTGTATACAGCCTAGTATGTCTGTGGAGTTTACACACTCTTGTCATTGTGTTGTTTTGTGTTGACTTTCAAAGTTACATAGAGTGTGTAAGCAGTCGCCTAGGGCCCCCGGCCGTTAGAGGGCCCGACCCAAAATATGTTTTTCTTTATTTTTTGGGGGGGGAACTCAGTCAGGGTTTCAACTTGCTGTTGAGAGTTAGAATAGTAGAATACACAAGGTGCAAGTTCTAAATGTGGTTGTGCATCAGCAATTTTCAGTTTTTCTCCTGTTTTGTCACTCAGTTAGCCCATGTCAGCTAACATTGTTTAGATTGTTAAGTTAGTCTAGCCAGTTATCTAAACGTATAGTAATCATGTCCGAATACCAGTGGTGTAAACTACTTGAGTAAAAATACTTTAAAGTACTACTTCAGTAGTTTTGGGGGTATCTGTACTTTACTCTACTATTTATATTTTTGACAACTTTTCTTTTACTTCACTACATTTCTAAAGAAAATAATGTACATTTACTCCATACATTTTCCCTGACACCCAAAAGTATACATGTGTATAATTGCAGGAAATTAGCTTTAAAATTACAACATTTTCTCTCCACCCCATGGTAAAATGTGTATACCGGAAGCAAACCTGCTTTAAAACTGCAATAATGTCTCTCTTCCCAATGGCAAAATTAGTAGAATGACATGACATTTGTTATAAATTGCTCAATTTTCACTACGCCACATGACAAAATGTGTAGAATTGTAGGAAATTAACTTTAAAGCATACATTTTTCTGTCCACCGTCATTTCTCTCCACCCGCTTGGTGGGGACTAAGATTGAATCATACTACACCGGCTCTGATGCTCGTCGGATGTGGCAGGGCTTGCAAACCATTACAGACTACAAAGGGAAGCACAGCCGAGAGCTACCCAGTGACACGACCCTACCAGACGAGCTAAACTACTTCTATGCTCTCTTTGAGGCAAATAACACTGAAACATGCATGAGAGCACCAGCTGTTCCGGAAGACTGTGATCACGCTCTCCGCAGCAAATGTGAGTAAGACCTTTAAACAGGTCAATATTCACAAGGCCGCAGGGCCAGACGGATTACCAGGACATGTACTGCGAGCATGCTCTGACCAATTGGCAAGTGTCTTCACTGACATTTTCAACCTGTCCCTGACTGAGTCTGTAATACCAACATGTTTTAAGCAGACCACCATAGTGCCTGTGCCCAAGAACACTAAGGTAACCTGCCTAAATGACTACCAACACGTAGCACTCACGTCTGTAGCCATGAAGTGCTTTAAAATGCTGGTCATGGCTCACATCAACACCATTCTCCCAGAAACCCTAGACCCACTCCAATTTGCATACCGCCCCAACAGATCCACAGATGATGCAATCTCTATTGCACTCCACACTGCCCTTTCCCACCTGGACCAAAGAAACACCTATGTGAGAACGCTATTCATTGACTACATCCCAGCGTTCAACACCATAGGGCCCTCAAAGCTCATCACTAAGCTAAGGACCCTGTGACTAAACACCTCCCTCTGCAACTGGATCCTGGACTTCCTGACGGGCTGCTCCCAGGTGGTAAGGGTAGGTAACAAGACATCCGCCACGCTGATCCGCAACACAGGGGGCCCTCAGGGATGCATGCTCTGTCCCCTCCTGTACTCCCTATTCACTCATGACTGCACGGCCAGGCATGACTCCAACACCATCATTAAGTTTGCCGATGACACAACAGTAATAGGCCTGATTTTGCGAGTCGTAGAACCACTGAATTCTAATTTCAAAGCTGTGGCAAGTTTAGAGTAGTCATTTAGTACGTGTTGCTGTTGTAGACTAATGAACCTTGTCACGTGTCTATTCGATGTTCGCTTCAACAGGTAAACCCTGCCACAACCCGTAGCGTTCGTGTAGCCATCCAACGCGTCCTCTATGTCAGCTAGGAACGTCTCAGTATCATTTGGCTGACCTGGAACGGGGTCAAAGGTGGGGAAATTCTTGATGAGTTTGTCAAGGTATTCCGAGCCAGGCGAGCGGAGAGGGTTGGCTTCATCCTGTGGAGAGATTGGGGCCGAAAGGCCAAGAGGAGAAGCCAAGCCTTGTTGTTGTTGGCCAAGAGGCGCAATATTACTCTGTGCCGAATGGCCAAGAGGAGAAGACTGAGGGACACATGAGGGAGGCAAGGTCTGAAACCTATCGTCTTTACTCCTGTGAGTACAGGGCTCCGGTTGCTTGGATTGGTAGTCACGCTGTAGAGCGTGACCATTCTGGATTTCCTCCAGATGTTTCCTAAGGGTACCTATTTCCTCCGCTTGGGGCTGTTTTTCTGCAAAGGGACCAGGACGACTGATCCGTGTAAAGGAAAGAATGAATGGGGCCATGTATCGTGAGATTTTGAGTGAAAACCTCCTTCCATCAGCAAGGGCATTGAAGATGAAACGTGGCTGGGTCTTTCAGCATGACAATGATCCCAAACACACCGCCCGGGCAACGAAAGAGTGGCTTCGTAAGAAGCATTTCAAGGTCCTGGAGTGGCCTAGCCAGTCTCCAGATCTCAACCCCATAGAAAATCTTTGGAGGGAGTTGAAAGTCTGTGTTGCCCAGCAACAGCCCCAAAAAATCACTGCTCTAGAGGAGATCTGCATGGAGGAATGGGCCAAAATACCAGCAACAGTGTGTGAAAACCTTGTGAAGACGTTTGACCTCTGTCATTGCCAACAAAGGGTATATAACAAAGTTTTGAGAAACTTTTGTTATTGACCAAATACTTATTTTCCACCATTTGCAAATAAATTCATTAAAAATCCAACAATGTGATTTTCTGGATTTTTTTTTCTCATTTTGTCTGTCATAGTTGAAGTGTACCTATGATGATTACAGGCCTCTCTCATCTTTTTAAGTGGGAGAACTTGCACAATTGGTGGCTGACTAAATACTTTTTTGCCCCACTGTATATAAATACAGGCAAGTCAGTTAAGAACAAATTCTTATTTACAATGACGGCCTGCCAGGGAACAGTGTAACCCACTTTTCCCTGGCAGGCCGTCATTGTAAATAAGAATTGCCTTGTTCAGGGGCAGAACGACCTTATCAGCTCGGGGATTCGATCCAGCAACCTTTTGGTTAGTGGCCCAACGCTCTAACTAGGCTACCTGCCACCCCAAAAAGACAAATACATAGTCAAGAAAGAGTGTGCTCTTTCCAGTCTTTTCAGTCCTCTGAAGCAGGTCGTCAGCAGATTGTCACTGTCAAAAACACTGTCCTTGGAGAGCAATTCTGAGGTAATAATTTTGCACGGACTGAGCAAGTATTTATTTTTTTGTATTTATTTTACCCCCTTTTTCTCCACAATTCCAGTTGGTAGTTACAGTCTTGTCCCATTGCTTCAACTCCCGTATGGACTCGGGAGAGGCAAAAGTCGAGAACCATGCGTCCTCTGAAACACTTCCCCGCCAAGCCACACTGCTTCTTGACACACTGCACGCTTAACCCCGGAAGCCAGCCGCACAAATTTGTCAGGGGAAACACCGTACACCTAGCGACCGTGTCAGCATGCATGCACCCAGCCCGCCACAGTAGTCGCTAGAGCTCGATGGGACAAGGACCGGCCAAACAAGATCCGGCCAAACCTTCCCTAACCTGGACGACGTTGGGCCACTTGTGCGTCGCCTCATGGTTCTCCTGTTCACGGCCGACTGCGGCAAAGCCCGGTATCTAACCAGGATCTGTAGTAACGCAGCTAGCACTGCGATGTAGTGCCTTAGACCACTGCGCCACTCACTGCGCTTTTGTATGTGTTACATCCCCTGAACAACTTCAAAACATCATCCTGTTTAACAACAACCCTCTCAAACATTTGTAATGATGCTTCCATTTGGTTTACCTCTGACACAAAGTTGTCTGAATCAAATCTTGAGAAGAAAACATTCAGTTCATTAACCATGTTCTGGCCCTCATGTCTCCCAAGGTCAGCACTGTTCTTTCCCCTGCCTATATGGGGGGCACTAGACATGGATTTAATACCTTGCCAGGCCACCCTGTGTTTCCTGAGGAGAAGCTCCTCTCCACCCTTTGCTTGTATGCCTCCTTGTTCACCAGTATCTGTCTTTTGATCTCACATTGTACATCTCTTACATCCTGTCTATCACCCTCAGCATGAACTGATCTCACGTTGTACATCTCTTAAAGCCTGTCTATTACCCTCAGAATAAACTGATCTCACATTGTACATCTCTTAAAGCCTGTCTATCACCCTCAGCATAAACTGATCTCACGTTGTACATCTCTTAAAGCCTGTTAAAGCCTCTTAAAGCCTGTCTGTTACCCCCAGCATAAACTGCCTTCTTCCTATTAGATGTTGATATAGATGTTTTGATACCTAAGGCTTATTGTTAGAGAAGATTTTTCAGGTTTTAGTAGACACAATTGACAACACAGAAGTTTACAGAAGTCTGAAACAACATCTGTGAGTTCATCGAGATCAGTACTGCTATCCTCAAATACCTCCCACATTGTACAGTCAAAACACTCCTGGAGACCAGATACCTCCCACATTGTACAGTCAAAACACCCCTGGAGACCAGATACCTCCCACATTGTACAGTCAAAACACCCCTGGAGACCAGATACCTCCCACATTGTACAGTCAAAACACCCCTGGAGACCAGATACCTCCCACATTGTACAGTCAAAACACCCCTGGAGACCAGATACCTCCCACATTGTACAGTCAATACACCCCTGGAGACCAGATGCCTCCCACATAGTACAGTCAAAACACCCCTGGAGACCAGATGCCTCCCACATTGTACAGTCAAAACACCCCTGGAGACCAGATACCTCCCACATTGTACAGTCAAAACACCCCTGGAGACCAGATACCTCCCACATTGTACAGTCAAAACACCCCTGGAGACAAGTGATACTGTTGTCATTCCAGATCTGGACAGTTTTAACTGTGGGTTTCTCCCTCTCCAGGAGCTGACAGTAGGTTGGCCTGAGGTAGACCACATTTTGGTCTGATGTCCCCAGGGGAGGTCTGGTGGTAGCAGAGAACGCATTTGGTATTGTCCCATAGCACAAGTCAAGAGTCTTATTTTTCCTAGTGTGACATTTCACATACTGGTGGTATGTGCACAGGACTTTGTGCAAAGTACAGTTGTTAAAATCCCCTAAAATAAATGTGAGTGCGTCTGGCGAGATAGATTCCAGTTTCTGTGACAGATTAGAAATAATCTCTGATGCTTTTGCTATATTAGCTTTTGGTTGAATGTACACCACGGTAACAAACAATTGAGGGAACTCACAGGCAGATAGTAGGGTCACAGTGACACAGAAAGCAGTTCAATGTCAAGGGTTTCAGAGTCTCTCTCTTACCAGGATCCATTTACACCACTGGTCCCTGACAAGCAGGCAGACACCCCCATCATGATGTTCCCTGTGATGCTCAGATCACGGTCCACTCTGACCAGAGTGAAGCCGGCTCCACTTCCCTGTCCGGGACTCTGTTATCCAGCCAAGTCTCAGTAAACGCCAGCAAACAGGCCTCCCGGTATTCGTGTTGGAAGCCAAAATTTGCTGACAGCTCATCTGCTTTAACCCTCAGTGACAGGGCATTGATCAGCACGTGGTGGGAAGGGAAATTTGTTCTTTAATTTTTTAACTCTTTGTCTGATTGCCCCATGTTTTCTACGTTTGCATTTGGGTTTGTAATCCACTCGCAGACAATCAGGGATTAGATGGGTCATTGGGATATCTATCGCGTTTGTGTTTGGTGTTTGAGTTGCATTGTAGTAGGAACTCTCTGCTGTATTGGATTCTGCTGCCAGTAGCGTTTTCATCATTTAGTCTGTTTGTAGCAGGTATGTACATGATCAACAAGATCAGTCCAACACCCCACCACTGTAAAGCCATTGTTGACAGATGGCAAATAGTTTACAAACAAAGTGTTCAAATTCATGTTGCAAGTTCTAGCAACAGACCTAGCAACAGGAGCTAGAACTCATCGAATCCCATTGTGACGCAGAGGGGGACACTATTTGGCATGACAGGCCCCCAAAAGGCTAGAGCCGGTCCTGACTGTATGTCTATGAATTGTTACACACTTCTGTTCTAAGACATTCACTTTGTGTTGCTTTGCCCACAGCCACATATAGTGTGTATTTTTCTGTGGAGTTTGCACACTCTCTTCTGTTCTGTTGTTTTGTGTTGTCTTGTCCACTACAGACGTACAGCAATGAGTGTACATGTCAGTGTATAACAAACACACACACACTCACTTCACTCATTGTGTTGTTTAATGTTGTCTTGTCCACTACAGAAGTACAGTAATGACTGGTGGATCGGCCGGCTGGTGAAGGAGGGCTGTGAGATCGGATTCATCCCCAGCCCTCTGAAACTAGAGAACATCCGTCTACAGCAGGAGCAGAAGAGAGGTACACGCTCTTACGGGTAAGGCCCTGGTTGAGGGGCTGGGCAGGGGCTGGGGGGTGAGACGTTTACTGTGGGGGTGGGCCTGTTTGGGCAAATGGGCTGGGCTGGTGCTGGGAGGGTTTGGTAGGGTGGAGGGGCTGTGTTGGAGGGTGGGTTTAGGGTCTGGGGGGGTTGGGTTGGGTGGAGGGGCTGTGTTGGAAGGTGGGTTTAGGGGCTGGGGGATTGGTTGGATAGGTGGAGGGGCTGTGTTGGAAGGTGGGTTTAGGGGCTGGGGGTTGGTTGGATAGGTGGAAGGGCTGTGTTGGAGGGTGGGTTTAAGGTCTGGGGGGTTTGGTTGGGTAGGTGGAGGGGCTGTGTTGGAAGGTGGGTTTAGGGGCTGGGGGGTTGGTTGGATAGGTGGAGGGGCTGTGTTGGAGGGTGGGTTTAGGGGTTGGGGGGGTTGGTTGGGTGGAGGGGCTGTGTTGGAGGGTGGGTTTAGGGTCTGGGGGGGTTTGGTTGGGTGAAGGGGCTGTGTTGGAGGGTGGGTTTAGGGTGTGGGGGGGGTTGGTTGGGTGGGGGGGCTGTGTTGGAGGGTGAGTTTAGAGGCTTGGGGGGGTTTGGTTGGGTGAAGGGGCTGTGTTGGAGAGTGAGTTTAGGGTGTGGGGGGGTTGGTTGGATGGAGGGGCTAGGTTGGAGGGTGGGGTTGGGGGTGTTGGTTGGGTGGAGGGGCTGTGTTGGAGGGTGGGTTTAGGGGCTGGGGGGTTCGGTTGGGTGAAGGGGCTGTGTTGGAGGGTGGGTTTAGGGTGTGGGGGAGTTGGTTGGGTGGAGGGGCTGTGTTGGAGGGTGAGTTTAGGGTCTGGGGGGGTTTGTTGGGGTGTTGAGGGGTGGGTTGGGGGTTGGAGAGGGGATAACTGTTTCTAAGAAATGTCCTGAATAAGCATTAATCAACTATATATTAACGACTTTATTAAGCATTGGTAAAAGTATTATAAAAGTTTACTGAAGAGGGAAAGCGACATGGGTGCGTCTGATGAGAGGCCACCTACTCCAGGTGTGGCTCTGCTGTAACTAGGGTGGTTTACTCATAATAACAGATTGGTGACACTAATATGAAAGAGATGGTATGCATCATCTTATATAAGTTTCCTCATTGCCAACTATGACAGAGAGAATAGTCATTCTCCCACTATTGAGTCATTCAGCTCTGTTTTAACTCTTTGTTGTCTACTTTAAAGGACACTTCAGCGTTGGCCTCATGTTGCCGAGGGTTACGTTATGTAACAATTGTGGTAAAACAGTGGGTATGTCATCTCACATAGTGCCTCGATAGATATTATCTCCAAGACAATCACTGCTCATAAATTATGTATTAGCCTCTTTAATCCCAGACCCTTTGTTATCACAATTCCTGGAACAATGTGTTGTCAATACTCATCTGTTCTAGAATGTATTTATAGTATTCATCCATTCTACTGGTAGACCATTCTACTGGTAGACCATTCTACTGGTAGACCATTCTACTGATAGACCATTCTACTGGTAGACCATTCTACTGGTAGACCATTCTACTGATAGACCATTCTACTGGTAGACCATTCTACTGGTAGACCATTCTACTGGTAGACCATTCTACTGGTAGACCATTCTACTGGTAGACCATTCTACTGGTAGACCAGTCTACTGGTAGACCATTCTACTGGTAGACCAGTCTACTGGTAGACCATTCTACTGGTAGACCATTCTACTGATAGACCAGTCTACTGGTAGACCATTCTACTGGTAGACCATTCTACTGGTAGACCATTCTACTGGTAGGCCATTCTACTGGTAGACCATTCTACTGGTAGACCATTCTACTGGTAGACCAGTCTACTGGTAGACCATTCTACTGGTAGACCATTCTAATGGTAGACCATTCTACTGGTAGACCATTCTACTGGTAGACCATTCTACTGATAGACCAGTCTACTGATAGACCATTCTACTGGTAGACCAGTCTACTGGTAGACCATTCTACTGGTAGACCATTCTACTGGTAGACCATTCTACTGATAGACCAGTCTACTGGTAGACCATTCTACTGGTAGACCATTCTACTGATAGACCATTCTACTGATAGACCATTCTACTGGTAGACCATTCTACTGGTAGACCATTCTACTGATAGACCATTCTACTGATAGACCATTCTACTGGTAGACCATTCTACTGGTAGACCATTCTACTGGTAGACCATTCTACTGATAGACCATTCTACTGGTAGACCATTCTACTGGTAGACCATTCTACTTGTAGACCATTCTACTGGTAGACCATTCTACTGGTAGACCATTCTACTGATAGACCATTCTACTGGTAGACCATTCTACTGGTAGACCATTCTACTGGTAGACCATTCTACTTGTAGACCATTCTACTGGTAGACCATTCTACTGGTAGACCATTCTACTGATAGACCATTCTACTGGTAGACCATTCTATTCTAATGCTAAATATTCAACATGGACACAAATCAAACTTTAGTTTAGAAGTGCATTTAAAACTGTAACAAACTTTACAGTAACAAATAATAAAATGAAAGAGATAAAAAACAAGCAAAAGGCAATAACAGAGAATAATTAAATAACATTAAAACACCAAGGATGTCTAAAGTAACAATAAAATGACTGATTAAAGACAGAGAACTCTGTTATTTACCCTGTTTCTCCTGAGGATGGGAGTTGTGTGGGACTCCCGTGATGGATGAGACTATCTGTCTGTGTTCCACATTAATGTTTCTTCTCTCTATCTCTGTCTATTATCCTTTGTGCCTTGCAGTAAGTCCAGTGGGAATTCCTCCTCCAGTCTAGGAGACATGGTTTCAGGCGGGTTCAAATCCAACCCTCCCTCTGCAGGTGAGCCTCCAGACAGAAGCCTATTAGGGGAAGAGCGTCTCTCCAGGTCGAGCGCCTCCCTACCCGTTTGTCAGAATTATTAATTTATCATCTATGATCTAATTGTCCTTGTCTCTAACATGCCATATCATTGTTGCTCAGTGTGTTGTTTATTAACTATTATTATTTATGTATTATTATTATTGTTTATTATATGTTTATTAACATATCAAATCCAGTGTTAGACGAACTGTCGGTCACTTCACATTAGTGAACTATGAACTGAATGGTTATCAGAGTATATGTACTCAATGGCATTGTTCTACTCTTATGAGAAAAATCAAGTTACTTCAAAATGCTGCAGCTGCTCAATACAAACGTTTAGAGTAAGTTAATATGTGAAAATAGGGAACAGTGTCTGGAGGTTGGGTGGATGGAATGTGGAGTTGTGCGATCTTTGTGTCTTCCAGAATGTGCCATGCACGTTCTATTGGACTGGAATGAGGTGAGCCATGCACTCTCAGTCCACTCCTCCTCCTCTTCCTCTTCCTCCAAGAGGATTATGGACAAGCATAATGTCCATGCATTGAGTTTGTTTTAAGGCAAACATAACCCTATAGCCCAAACCCTGTTGGGCGAAATTTTATGGTTTGATGACAAGTTAAGATGAGAGATGGTTTATCCAAATAAAAGGATTTGCTCCATCTTATATCCATCTTAACATAAATTGAAATATTACTCTCTTAATTTGAATTTATAAAAAAAAATGTAAAAAATAAAAACTTTTAAAGGATAATGCAACTTACCAAAGGCTTTAGCAGACTCACTTAACAAGTGTAACCAAGGCTGTCACCTGCAAAGGAAGGTTTGGAATAGAAGCAACAAATAAATCAAGTGTTTTCACCACTAATATACTGTCTACATACTGTATATGTAGTACTTCATTTATTTGTGTGATAAGGTATTTGCATCCATTATTGTACTCTTGAAATATTTCCATCAGTATTAGAGGAGTACTGAAAAGGTATCTCTCTAACGTGTTGTACTGTATATTGTATTAAGTTTCTGCCTGGCGTTCATAGGCAATTATCAGTTGTTTTCTCATTTTTACAGGAAAACAGAAGCAGAAAGTGGTGAGTAGTAATAACATGTTTTATTCACTTTAATCCATCCACAGGTAAACCCCAAGATCTGTCACCACACAGAATCTGCTTGCACCTAGACTAATCATATACTGTATTATATATATTACTGTGTTATTCATCTAGGTGCAATGGCATCCTCCATATCAGCATTTCAATCTTTATTTTAGGCATACAGACTAACTAATAGGTTGGACTTTATTCACCCCGATTAATATCTTAGGAATAAATACTATGAAGTGTCTTTGCAGACCTGATTGAGCTCACTTTAATACCATGTAGACCTGTCTTCTTTTATTTCATTCCAGCCCTGGCAAGTGCCAGGGCTTAATGATGCTATTAAATTGATTGACCAAAGAAAAATAGGAGTCGCATAAATGAATTGGATGGCTCATCTTTAACAATGACATGCTGGCAGTATTTTAATTATAACACTTTTTCAGCACATTATCAGGAAGTAAAACAGAAACGTCCCAATGTCTTAATAGCATAACTTAATGACTGTAATATACAGTAATATATCCAGCTACTGTTATACTCATTATTTTGTACCTGTGTTGTAACACTGTTGTACCACTGTAATTCCACAGATACACTTTCTTGGTATTAAATAATACTTAATAAAAGGACATAATGGTGAATGGCATGTTACATGCTACTGTTGCTGTGTCTGTGCTCCCTCTAACCCTCGACCTCTGCTACAGACTGAAAACATCCCTCCCTATGACGTGGTCCCCTCCATGAGACCAGTGGTCCTGGTAGGACCGTCCCTGAAGGGATATGAGGTAGGCATCATGACAATAATATTTTCAGTCTCTTGTAAAGTGTTTTATTCGGCCTCCAATACAGCTAGTCAGAACAACTGCAATATTTGGTTGTGTGCGATACAGGGACTCCAATTCCCAGCTCTCCCTTTTGGAATCTATATTGAGGGCCGTCAACGTGCAGACTAGTGGTTGAGATGCAGCTTCATTGAAGAGGTTCGCTGACAGTGAATAACTCCCCCGTTCATTGTCAGAGTAGATATTTGGAGCTATCCAAAAATAACAGCTATGTCTGGCTTATCCATTCCTTGGTAACTAACCACCAATGAGGGTTTGCAGAAAAAGGAGGGCAGCATCTTTTCCTTGATATGTATGGGGGAAGTGGGGAGCCAGGATCGTCGTCGGTCCACATTGCCGCGCCACTGTGTTGCTGTGGTAACAACCTTCTGGGTAAAACACATCAGTCTGAAAAAGTAGAGCATGGCTTGAAATTAGAAACACAGAGATAAACAGCACCAGAAGAAGCTCTCTCTCTGTGTGTGTGTGTGTGTGTGTGTGTGTGTGTGTGTGTGTGTGTGTGTGTGTGTGTGTAAACAAGACAATTTATGCGAAGGTTATGCGAAGGTGGATGGAATGGAGGCACAATTTCTTCTTCTTAATGTGATTTTTTCCTCCAATTTACAGAGATGTGTCTATTGGTCCAAACGATCCAATTACACTGACTTGTGTGAACAGCATGATGCTGTTGTTATTAATGCTCAATGTCAAGAGACCTTACCGAACATCCTTTTTCCTCTAAAAATGTCCCTTGTGAAATGTAAAATAAAATGTTTTAACGTTGCCGTGAAATATTCTGAACAAAAATATAAACGCAACATGCAACAATTTCAAAGATTTTGCTGAGTTACAGTTCATATAAGGATATCAGTCAATTGAAATACATTATTTAGGCACTAATCTATGGATTTCACATTACTGGGAAGGGGCACACCCAATGGGGAGCCAGGCCTAACCAATCAGAATGAGTTTTTCCCCACAAAAGGGCTTTATTACTGACAGAAATACTCCTCAGCACCCCCTCAGACGATGCCGCAGGTGAAGAAGCTGGATGTGGAGATCCTGGGCTGGCGTGGTTACAAGTGGTCTGCGGTTGTGAAGCCGGTTGGACGTACTGCCAAATTCTCTAAAACGACATTGGAGGTGGCTTATGGTCGAGAAATGAACATTGAATTCTCTGGCAATGGCTCTGGTGGACATTCCTGCAGTCATTATGAAAATTGCATGGTCCCTCAGAACTTTAGACATCTGTGGCATTGTGTAATATGACAAAATCGCCAATTTTAGAGTGACCTTTTATTGTCCCCAGCACAAGGTGCACTTGTGTAATGATCATGGTGTTTAATCAGCTTCATGATATGACACACCTGTCAGGTGGATGAATTATCTCGACAAAAGCTCAAATGTTCACTATCAGGGGATGTAAACAAATTTGTGCACAAAACCTGAGAGAAATACGTTTTTTGTGCACATGGAACATTTCTGGGATCTTTTATTTCAGCTCATGTAAATGTAACAGTATAACGTTAGTCCGTCCCCTCGCCGGGCTCGAACCAGGGACCCTCTGCACACATCAACCACTGACACCCACGAAGCATCGTTACCCATCGCTCCACAAAAGCTGCGGCCCTTGCAGAGCAAGGGGAACCACTACTTCAAGGTCTCAGAGCAAGTGACGTCACCGATTGAAACGCTATTAGCGCGCACCACCAATAACTAGCTAGCCATTTCACATCGGTCACATAACATGGGACCAGCACTTTACATGTTGCGTTTATATTACATGTTGCGTGTATATTATCCAGGCCAACCAGTGGTTGCAGGAATATGCTCAATGCTTGAACCGTTGTCGGGGCGGCAGGTAGCCTAGTGGTTAGAGCATTGGACTAGAGCAAGATCGAATCTGACAAGGTAAAAATCTGTCGTTCTGCCCCTGAACAAGGCAGTTAAAATAAGAATTTGTTCTTAACTGACTTGCCTAGTTAAATAAAGGTAAAATAAAAATGTCGAAATATGTAGACTAGTTTATTAAATCTCATCTGCAAGCATAGCCATCATATGTTAAAGACTCAATAGACTTCATAAACAAGATCTCACCATTCACAGGATTAACAGAAGACTGTATTTTGGTCACGTTAGATGTCGAGTCTATATACCAGCATTCCCCATACCGGGGGCTGGCAGCCCGTGCTCACGATTTGAGAGACCGTGATGCTAACAACTACCCACCAATAAACGTTATTCTAGAGCTGGCTGAATATGTTTTGACATATAACTATTTCAGGTTTGATAATGAATACTACCTCCAAACGAATGGATCATCGATGGGCTCCACATTCACTCCGAGCTATGCTAACTTTATGTGGGTCATTTTGAACATTTTGTTAACAATGAAAACAAAAATCCACTTGTGAGTAAAGTCCTGAAGAGGTATCAATATATTGACGAGAGAAGAGCTGTCAGACTTGATACCATTACTCAATGACATTGACCTCAATCTCAAATTCACTATTGAATTTGACACTAAACGTGGTCATTGCCTCAATATGTTTATTGAGAAATCTAATGGAACCCTGTTTACAACTCTGTATAGAAAAGAAACAGACAGAAATACTTTATTACAGGGGGACAGCTTCTACCCGAGCCATTAAAAAGGGGACTTCCAAGAAGCCAGTTTTTCAGACTGCGCAATACATGCCACTCCACAGAGGACTATCTAGAAAAAGCAGCGGATTTGCACAATAGTTTTTTAAGAGGCTACTCTCCACAATGTGTGGATTAAACTCTTAATTTGGCATTAGGGAAAACACGAGATGAACTGCTACAAAAAGACCCACTAGAGCTAAAGAACACTATAATGTTCACCACCACATGAACTCGCGCAAAGTGGGAGATGCTGTCAAGAAACACTGGCATGTTTTATCATCAGACCCAGTTTTGCCAGCTGAATTTAACAATCCACCACTTATTGTATATAGGAGAGGTCGCAATTAACGCGATTATTTTGGTCCAGCCACAAAAGAAAATGAGCCAGGCTCTTTTACGCCTGTTAAGGGATTTTTTTATCAATAATGACTAATTATGTATACATTTCAATCAGGACTGACTAATCTGAATACTATTATGTTACTGTATATGTATGAATTTTCTTTTTAATCCTAGTACTGAATATAATGTGTGTAAATATAATCAAGAATTAGAACAATGACTGTCTGTTCATTTGGTAGAAATGAATTAACTTATCGTCAGACTGGCTAGAATGCTTATCTACACAGGAAGACCTTGGCTCGGTCATAAATGATCTAAATTGGTGAGAGACGATGCGGGAAGGCTTGAGAACTATACTGCCATTGTACCGGAGTGGTGAAGAAACGGGACAGTTCGAAAACTAATGACGTCATTTTCAGTTTATAACCTGTGGTAAACTGTATCATGTTCAGTACTCTCGAGAGTAAACGCTACTGATTGATTTTGAGACTGGTCTCTGTCCATTTTATACAAATAAGGGTCTTACAAATTCTTAGGAGTGCACAGAGTGTTTAATTGAATTGGTTAAATAAACATAAAGGAATTTAATTCCTGTAACAACGCCCTCTTCCGAATGGTAGCTATAAATGCAGAGGTTGTGCACAGTGTAACAATATGATGTGTGAATATTGCTGTGACCCACATACAGGAAAACTGTTCACAAAAATGACATTAGTAAATGCTCCACCACCCATGTTATCTACATGATGAAATGTCCATGTGGGCTGTGTTATGTAGGTAAAACCTCTTGTTCTTTCAAACAGAGAATTAGTTAACATAAAAGTTAAATCGGGAGACATGACAGGGATTATCCAGTCTCAGTACATTTTAATGACCAAAAACCTTTAGATTTTGTGTCATAGAGAAAGTTAAGATATCAGACAGGGGAGGTGATATAAATAATACTCTGAGCAAAAGAGAATGTTTTGGGATTTTCACCCTCTAGACATTATTTGTTAAAGGTTTTAATGATGAAATGCCTATGTATGTTATGCTGTAAATGTGAACATGAATTAATTCCACCATTTCAGATTACTCTGATGTTTTTATTGTGCTGTACCCAATGATTTATGAAAACTTGCTTGATTGGTTGATGTCCTCATTGTGGTTTTACAGACGTGTTTAATATGTTTAATGTACACACTTTATTCAAATATTTATGAAATGTACATTGTTATATTTGTGTAACACTTATTTTCCCTCGACTCCAAGCCCATTCGTTGCATCGAACGAATGTGAGTGGAGCTATAAGGGTGCTATTTAAAAGAAAGCTCACCAAGCTCTGACGAAGGCCTTGAGGTTGAAACTTAAAGCTGTGATACTAGCAAGTGCGTGTTTCCTCTTTTCGTCTTATCTTGTTCAACTGTTACCAGGCACCTGCAAAAAAAGATAGCTCAGATGTGCAAGTGCCTTTTGAAATTTGTTCAGTGTATATAGAATACGGTTATTGTTGTGTGCAAAGCACACAAATTGTCTTCAACTCCTTGTCGTTATATATGTGGATATACCATATAATTGCTCCCTGCTCCTTGCTGGCCTTGTCCTTGCAACTACAGTTCTTTTCATCTTCAGATTCTAATTGAAATACCTTGCAAAAATAGCATTCATGTAGACTGGTCTGACCTGCTATAGCCCAATTCATCACACCAAGTTTTTATGACACTTCATTTTAGGCCTTAATCACCTTATTTAATGTACCCAGGATTAATTCTGTAGAAAATTAGGTGGAAAGAAACCAGAGATCATGCTTCTCCTTTGCTGGATGTTTTGGACCAGTGGGATAATTCACAGGCAAGGCAAGAGGAGCCTGGTGGGACCTAACGGTTGGATGTCATAATGAGGAATATGGAGAAATCTTTATTGGATAGGTATTGGTGGTGGATAGGGAAATATGGGACAGGGTCTTAGCACTCATGCTGCGTTCATACTGAAATTTAGCACTCATACTGAAATCAAAAAGGAAGACAAGGTTGACAACGGTTCTTTTGACAACCTTGGGCACCTTTGTCCATAACATGTGCTATTTTTTAACATTGAACATCAAGGTATGTAGCTTCACCATATGAAATGGGTCTTGTCACAAGGGCTTTCTTGCCATGAGGAAGGCTCTTTGAAAGGCTTGCTGTAGCTGTGAGGAATTGTCAATGCATTTCTACTCGTTTATTTCCTTTCTGGCTGTCAACCTTTTTTCACTTTCCCTCACTTTCTCTCTTTCCCTTCTTTTTCTCCATCCTTTCCTAACTTTCTCCTCTGCCATCCTCTGCTGCTCTTCCTGGCTCTGTGTGCTGCGTGTGCAGGTGACAGACATGATGCAGAAAGCGCTCTTTGACTTCCTGAAGCACAGGTTTGATGGCAGGTGAGGAGTTGTGTTGTCAGCACTATCCCTGTCCCTGCGTACTGTCAACCCTATCCCTTCATATTGCACTTACACTCTGCCTGCTTACTGTAGCATCAGGCTCTCAGCTGCTCATGGCACCTATGCAAACTACTATAAGCTAGTGCGGAAAATACACTGAATGTACAAAAAATGACATAGACTGACCAGGTGAATCCAGGTGAAAGTTAGGATCCCTTATTGATGTCACCTGTTAAATCCACTTCAATCAGTTTAGATGAAGGGGAGGAGCAGGTTAAAGAAGGATTTTTAAGCCTTGAGCCAATTGAGACATGGATTGTGTATGTATGCCATTCAGAGGGTGAATGAGCAAGACAAAATATTTGAGTGCCTTTGAAGGGGGTATGGTAGTAGGTGCCAGGTGCACAGGTTTGAGTGTGTCAAGAACTGCAATGCTGCTGGGGTTTTCACCCTCAACAGTTTCCCTGTGTGTATCAAGACTGATCCACCACCCAAAGGACATCCAGCCAACTTGACACAACTGTGGGAAGCATTGGAGTCAACATGGGCCATCATCCCTGTCGAATGCTTTCGACACCTTTTAAAGTCCATGCCCCAACGAATTGGGGGTGCAACTCAATATTAGGAAGGTGTTCCTAATGTTTGGTATACTCAGTGTAAACACCTTCCTAATATTGCGTAGCACTCCCAATTGAAGTGGATTTAACACATCAATAAGGGATCATAGCTTTCACCTGGATTCACCTGGTCACTCTTTGTCACGGAAAGAGCAGGTGTTCTTAATGTTTTGTATTAAACTATTAGGCTATTTCTTCACATAATAAGTGCAGAAATGCACACATGACAGTAGGCTATAAATACAAATGTTCCATTAGCAGGAAAACACCATTATCAAAAGTGACCTCAAATGCGATTATGCATGTAATGCTTTAATTATAAAGGTGCATTTTTATGGTGAAAATGTTTTTCTGAAGCTCATGCGCTGTTTATGTATGCCAGTTAGCCTCTAACCCCTTGTAAAGCGGATTCATGTGCTTAATTTTAAGAAATGATTTGGCCAGTTTAGTTGTGATACAAACCTTATCAAAACATATAGGCCTATGGGCTAGGCTACATGTGTCACGTTCTGACCTTAGTTACTTTATTATGTCTTTGTGTTAGTTTGGTCAGGGCGTGAGTTGGGGTGGGTAGTCTATGTTCTTTTTTCTATGTTGTATTTCTGTGTTTGGCCTGGTATGGTTCTCAATCAGAGGCAGCTGTCGATCGTTGTCTCTGATTGAGAATCATACTTAGGTTGTCTGTTTTCCCCATTTTGGTTGTGGGTGATTATTTTCTGTGTCTGTGTTTTCTGTTTAGTGTATGTCACCTTGCAGAACTGTTTCGTTTCTTCTATTCACTTCGTTATTTTGTTTTGTGTGTTCAGTTAATAAATGAACATGGACAGTTACCCCGCTGCGCATTGGTCCGATATTTCATACTCGTCGTCAGACGACGAAGAGATCCGTTACAGAATCACCCACCACAACCGGACTAAGCAGCGTGGTAACCAGGAGCAGAGGGTTCTGGACTCCTGGACATGGGAGGAGATTTTGGACGGAAAGGGTCCCTGGGCACAGGCTGGGTAATATCGCCGCCCCAGGGAAGAGCTGGAGGCAGCCCAAGCAGACCGTCGGCATTATGAGGAGTTGGCACGGCAGCGCAACAGGGACTAGAGGCAGCCCCAAAAAAATCTTGGAGGGAGGCACCCAGGGAGTGAGACTAAGTCAGTTAGGAGACCTGAGCCAACTCCCCGTGCTTACCGTGGAGAGAGGTGGACCGGGCAGGCACCGTGTTATGCCGTGAGGCGCACGGTGTCCCAAGTGTGCAGGCATAGCTCGGTGCGCTACATCGCAGCTCCTCGTATCGGCCGGGCTAGAGTGGGCATCGAGCCAGGAGCTATGAAGCTGGCTCAGCGCATCTGGTCTCCAGTGCGTCTCCTCGGCCCGGGTTATATGGCACCAGCCCTACGCACGGTGTCCCCGGTTCGCCAGCACAGCCCAGTGCGGTCTGTTCCACCCTGCCGCACTTGCCGGGCTACGGGGAGTATCCAGCCAGGACAGGTTGTGCAGGCTCGGTGCTGGAGACCTCCAGTGCGCCTCCACGGTCCGGTCCATCCGGTGCCTCCTCCATGCACCAGGCCTCCGGTGGCAGCCCCACGCACCAGGCTGTCTCTCCGTCTCCTCCCTCCAGGTGCTCCCTCCTGTCCAGCGCTTCCAGAGTCTCCCTCCTGTCCAGCGCTTCCGGAGTCTCCCTCCTGTCCAGCGCTTCCGGAGTCTCCCTCCTGTCCAGCGCTTCCGGAGCCGCCCGTCTGTCCTGAGCTGCCGGAGCCACCCGTCTGTCCTGAGCTGCCGGAGCCGCCCTTCACTACGGCGCTACCGGAGTCGCCCTTCACTACGGCGCTACCGGAGTCGCTCTTCACTACGGCGCTACCGGAGCCGCCCTTCACTACGGCGCTGCCGGAGTCGTCCTTCACTACGGCGCTACCGGAGCCGCCCTTCACTACGGCGCTGCCGGAGTCGTCCTTCACTACGGCGCTACCGGAGTCGTCCTTCACTACGGCGCTACCGGAGTCGCACTTCACTACGGCGCTGCCGGAGTCGCCTTTCACTACGGCGCTACCGGAGTCGCCTTTCACTACGGAGCTACCGGAGTCGCCCTTCACTACGGCGCTGCCGGAGTCGCCCTTCACTACCGGAGTCGCCCTTCACTACCGGAGTCGCACTTCACTATGGCAATGCCGGAGTCTCCCATCTATTCGGGGCCCGCTGCAAGGGTCCCCAGTTCGAGGTCGGCGGCGAAGGTCGCCGCTCCAAAGGCGCCACTTAAGTGGGCCAAGACTATGGTGGAGTGGGGTCCACGTCCCGCCCACCCAGACCCTGCCCTATAGGTTCAGGTTTTTCGGCCTGAGTCCGCACCTTTGGGGGGGGGGGGGGGGGGGGGGTAATCTATGTTCTTTTTTCTATGTTGTATTTCTGTGTTTGGCCTAGTATGGTTCTCAATCCGAGGCAGCTGTCGATCGTTGTCTCTGATTGAGAATCATACTTAGGTTGTCTGTTTTCCCCATTTTGGTTGTGGGTGATTATTTTCTGTGTCTGTGTTCTCTGTTTAGTGTATGTCACCTTGCAGAACTGTTTCGTTTCTTCAATTCACTTCGTTATTTTGTTTTGTGTGTTCAGTTAATAAATGAACATGGACAGTTACCACGCTGCGCATTGGTCCGATATTACATACTTGTTTATTATGCTGGGCATCATTCACAAGTGATAATATATCATAGGCTAATATTCACCTGGTCAGTCTTAGTCATGGAAAGAGCAGGTGTTCTTAATGTTTTGTAGACTCAGGATATGTAAAGCAGTTATACATGATCATTGAATACTTTGCCAAAGTAAATAATCTGACCACCTGTTTTGACTAAACACTTTCTCTAGGATTATAAACATGGTAGTAGCCATACTTTACATGTGGGTTTGTGATATTCTGTATGCATTGAATCTGTTGCATTTAGGATATCTATTACGAGAGTAACAGCAGATATAGCTCTGGCCAAGAGGTCAGTGCTCAACAACCCCAGCAAGCGGGCCATCATCGAAAGATCCAACACCAGGTCCAACCTAGGTATCATCTGGATGACACTGAATACTGCTATTCTTCACTCAGATGTTTTGTATATGTGAAAAGGGAAATTATAAACTGGGTGGTTCGAACCCTGAATGCTGATTGGCTGAAAGCTGTGGTATATCTGACTGTATACCAGGGGTATGACAAAACATTTATTTTCACTGTTCTAATTATGTTGGTAACCAGTTTATAATCGCAGTAAGGCACCTTGGGGGTTTGTTAAGGGCTGTATCCAGGCACTTCTCATTGCGTTGTGCTTAAGAATAGCCCTTAGTTGTGGTATATTGGCCATATACCACACCCCCTCGTGCCTTATTGCTTAATTATACAGTACCATTCAAAGGTTTGGACACACCTACTCATTCAGGGGTTTTTCTTTATTTTTGCTATTTTCTACATTGTATGATAATAGTGAAGACATCAAAACTATGAAATAACACATATGGAATCATTTAGTAACCAAAAAAGTGTTAAACAAATCAAAATATATTTGAGATTCTTCAAAGTAGCCACCCTTTGCCTTGATGACAGCTTTGCACACTCTTGGCATTCTCTCAACCAGCTTCATGAAGTAGTCACCTGGAATGTATTTCAATAAACAGGTGTGCCTTGTTAAAAGTTAATTGGTGGAATTTATTTCCTTCTTAATGCGTTTGAGCCAATCAGTTGTGTTGTATCAAGGTAGAGGTGGGTGGTATACAGAAGATAGCCCTATTTGGTAAAAGACCAATTCCATATTATGTCAAGAACAGCTCAAATAAGCAAAGAGAAACGACAGTCCATCATTACTTTAAGACATGAAGGTCAGTCAATCTGGAACATTTCTAGAACTTTTAAAGTTTCTTCAAGTGCAGTCACAAAAACCATCAAGCACTATGATGAAACTGGCTCTCATGAGAAAGGAAGACCCAGAGTTACCTCTGCTGCAGAGGATAAGTTCATTAGAGTTAACTGCACCTCAGATTGCAGCCCGAATAAATGCTTCACGGAGTTCAAGTAACAGACATCAACTGTTCAGAGGAGACTGTGAATCAGGTCTTCATGGTCGAATTGCTGCAAAGAAACCACTACTAAAGGACACCAATAAGAAGAAGAGACTCGCTTGGGCTAAGAAGATCGGTGGAAATCTGTTCTTTGGTTTGATTAGTCCAAATGTGAGATATTTGGTTTCAACCGCCGTGTCTTTGTGAGACGCAGAGTAGGTGAGCGGATGATCTCCACATGTGTGGTTCCCATAATGCAGCATGGAGGAAGAGGTGTGATGGTTTGGGGGGCTTTTCTGGTGAAACTGTCAGTGATTTATTTAGAATGAAAGGTAACCTTAACTAGCATGGCTACCACACCATTCTGCAGCGATTCACTATCCCACCTGGTTTGCGCTTAGTGGGACTATAATTTGTTTTTCAACAGGACAATGACCCAACACACCTCCAGGATGTGTAAGGGCTATTTGACCAAGAAGGAGAGTGATAGTGCTGCACCAGATGACCTGGACTCCACACTCACCCGGCCTCAACCCAATTGAGATGGTTTGGTATGAGTTGCACCGCAAAGTAAAGGAAAAGCAGCCATCAAGTGCTCAGCATATGTGGGAACTGTTGGAAAAGCATTCCTCATGAGTGTGCAAGGCTGTCATCACGGCAAAGGGTGGCTACTTTGAAGAATCTCAAATATAAAATATATTTTGATTTGTTTAACACTTTTGGTTACAACATGATTCCATATGTGTTATTTCATAGTTTTGATGTATTTCACTATTATTCTACAATGTATAAAATAGTAAAAATAAAGAAAAACCCTTGAATGAGTAGTTGTGTCCAAACATTTGACTGGGTACTGTATATACTGTACTTATCAGATCCTATAAAGTGTGTATTGCACAGAATTTGTGGAATTGATGTCTTCCGATTTTGGCAATATAAAGGGTTGTTGATCCACCATCTGTGATCACTGTTCTGTTTCCCCACAGCGGAGGTTCAGAGTGAGATTGAGAGGATATTTGAGCTGGCCAGATCCTTACAGCTGGTGGTCCTGGATGCTGACACAATCAACCATCCAACCCAGCTCATAAAGACATCCTTAGCACCTATCATCGTGCATGTTAAAGTATCCTCTCCTAAAGTAAGTTTTAGGCTTCCCCTTATCCTCAAATGGTTATATTTTTGCTACATCCCCAAGGTGGAAATGGGAGGGAAACAGGCTCCAAGAGTAAAATCATTTTGACATGTATGAATTATGCTGCTTTTATACACACAGCTGTACCCAAGTTTCTGTAAGAGTTTTTTTTTAAGGTGAATTCAAAGTTTTGCCATTTTTCAATTTCCATCCCTGACCAATCTGATTTGTGTTGCTGCTTTCTTCTGACTTGATATATACAGTGCTTGACTTGGGCAGGAGATCATCATAAAATGTTCTACAGCTTGGGCTCCTGTTCCTCTTATAGAATATTATGTCAAAAGTATTGTGGAGCTCCTGCACCTAAAAATTAACAGTACCGGCACCCAAAATGTGTACCGTAGCCTATTTCAGTCCAAGTCCAGCACTGTGAATATATAAACTATCCACAGGTTCTTCAGCGGTTGATCAAGTCGAGAGGGAAATCCCAGCGCAAACACTTGAATGTGCAGCTGGTGGCAGCAGACAAACTAGCACAGTGCCCTCCGGTAGGTATACAATAACTTTCAGTACACCCTGTCAACTGCTGGTCTCTGGCCTCCCATAAGGGACAGTAACCCTCAGTACACCCTGTCAACTGCTGGTCTCTGGCCTCCCATGAGGGACAGTAACCTTCAGTACACCCTGTCAACTGCTGGTCTCTGGCCTCCCATAAGGGAAAATAACCTTCAGTACACCCTGTCAACTGCTGGTCTCTGGCCTCCCATAAGGGACAGTAACCTTCAGTACACCCTGTCAACTGCTGGTCTCTGGCCTCCCATAAGGGACAATAACCTTCAGTACACCCTGTCAACTGCTGGTCTCTGGCCTCCCATAAGGGACAGTAACCTTCAGTACACCCTGTCAACTGCTGGTCTCTGGCCTCCCATAAGGGACAGTAACCCTCAGTACACCCTGTCAACTGCTGGTCTCTGGCCTCCCATAAGGAACAATATACCCTCAGTACACCCTGTCAACTGCTGGTCTCTGGCCTCCCATAAGGGACAGTAACCCTCAGTACACCCTGTCAACTGCTGGTCTCTGGCCTCCCATAAGGAACAATATACCCTCAGTACACCCTGTCAACTGCTGGTCTCTGGCCTCCCATAAGGAACAATATACCCTCAGTACACCCTGTCAACTGCTGGTCTCTGGCCTCCGATACGGAACAATATACCCTCAGTACACCCTGTCAACTGCTGGTCTCTGGCCTCCCATAAGGAACAATATACCCTCAGTACACCCTGTCAACTGCTGGTCTCTGGCCTCCCATAAGGAACAATATACCCTCAGTACACCCTGTCAACTGCTGGTCTCTGGCCTTCCACGAGGGACAATAACCGACAGTTAACTGCTACTTCCAGCAACTCAATCCCTCAGTCACTAAGTCAGAATGTCTCTCTGCTCTCCCCTCTCTCCCTGTCTCTCTCGCTCTCTCTCCTCTCCCCCTGTCTCTTAGGAAATGTTTGACATCATTCTGGATGAGAATCAGCTGGAGGATGCATGTGATCACCTGGCAGAGTACCTGGAAGCCTACTGGAGGGCAACACACACCTCCCTGAGCACCCCTCTCAACCCTCTGCTGGGCCGCAACCTGGGATCCACTGCCCTCACTCCGTACCCCACAGCTATAACTGGGCTGGTCAACCAACCGGTGAATCAACCTGACCTTACTTTGACTGATATTTGCCCTCTTATTTGACTGGGAAACTGGTCTTATAGTGTTAAAGTAGATGCGGTGGCAATAGCTATTATCTCGGGCTGTGATTGGTGATTGTCAAGTAAATAACTGTTGGTCTCACGGTATTTGACCGTTAATTAACATAAACACATTTAGCATCTCCTGTCTTCTGCACATAGATTTACAAGCCACTGATGCAGACCTTTGGAACATCTACATTTTAAAAAGTCAAATAAATCCATGTAATAAAGCCTACACCTTCACAATATATCCATTATTTATTTTAGACAGGTCTAAAGAAACATGATATGAACAAAATGTAGTCTATTTCAGAAGAACAGAGTAGCATACTCTGAGCTGTCCTTATGTTAGGCTATGTCTGGCTATGCCATATGGCTGTGGGCTACTACTAGTTCATTTAGCAGACAAGATTTGCTTAGAATTCTGTGACATTATATTTTTTAAATGATTGTATGAAGAAAACAATTGAACAAAATATATATATTTTCTCCAAATGATTTGAGGGAGTGCACACATGCGGCTATTCTGTGTTGAGTGGTTAACAAAGAAATAGGCACTTCTATATGCTTAATTTTCTGTTGTTAATGTAACTTTAGTTGTTCTATAAACGTTGGGCTATATGTTTTGATTTTTAAAACATTGTAAGGCTGCATGTTGCGATTAATTATGATTTTTAAAAAGTCGCTTGAAAGGCATGATCTCTACTTTGTTTTTTTGCGGAGGCTTTACACACTTAATCAGTCTCTCATTCACAATTTGACAAGCACTTGATAATGCCTTGAATTTCACAGCGGCAACCCCTTTATGATTAGAAAAAGTTGCAAAAAAAGGCAGTTTTTTATGCTGGGCATCATTCACAAGTGATAATATAGAATTCAGAAGTGGTAGGCTAATATTGTCACCCATCATTTAATCTTGTCTTTACATATACTAAATAATATATGTGTGAAATTTGTTTTGATATAGAATGGACCATTATCATGCACCTGTCTCGAAACAGGGGCAGCAGGAAAAAATACAAATCTATGTACTTAAATAGCGAATGGAGGACACATTTCCCATGGTTCATTTTCATGCCAGCCAGGTAGGCTATACTCCTGTTGTAAAGATAAACAATTGGCTTAATATTAGGAAAGTTGAGAAATAAATATAGTATGCCTAGCCTATAGAAGGCTGATGGGATCCTACTCGTTTTAGTGGAGGCCATCACTCTGTTTTCTTGTAAAATTGTATAGCCTATAGAAATGTTGAGCAACATGAGCTCTCATGAAGTGTTTGATTTGATTTTCTAAAACATTTGCATTGAGTGATTAGAGGGACAATAGAGTGCTGAGTACCAGGCAGTCAGCAAGTTTGGTAGGCTACTAATGACGATCAGCAGCATCAGAGTTTGGAGAAGCCTAATTACGGTGACTAAACGGTCATGTGGAATTTGACTGCCTTCATGACTTGTGACCGCTGGTTTGGTGGTGATACGGTCACCTTAACAGCCCTAATTATGGCTAGTTGTTGGGCAAATTGGTTGTAAATAATTCATTGAAAATTGTATGAATTAGTAGTGAAGTGATACAGGAATATGATACCGGATTGCTGCCTATTTATCAAGGACGTTTTGCTCACTACTACAGGATAAAAAAAAACAATTATACCGTTTTGAAAAAGCTGATTCTATAGTCAACTGCTGAATGTATACAATATGTCCTCTCTTTCTCCCTGAACAGGGTCAAAGAAACACAAACAGGAACAGCAATCACACAGCAGGAGAACACTCGCCATCAGACGAGAACTACCACAATGAGCGGCAGAGGAAGAGCCGTAACCGCCTGTCCTCCGGCTCGCAGCACAGCCGGGACCAGGTCCACTACCCCCTGGTGGAGGAGAATTATCATGACCCCTATCAGGACACGTACAAGCCCCACCGCAACCGTAACGGCTCCCCCGGAAGCTACAGTCATGACTCCAGGCACAGGCTTTGAGCTGAAGACCCCCTTATGTCACTTAGGCTTCTCTTCCCTTCACAGTGGGTACGACACAGCCACACGACCACTCTCTAGTTTAATTGTACTGTAACCAACTTTTTTTATAATGTGTTAGTACCTCGCTTTTCCTCTGGCACTGGTTCACGGTGAAAACGTGAACATTGACCAACTAAAAATCTAATCTCTATGCCTTTTTCTTATGAGGGAGACAAAAAATAGGATGAGGGGCAGATTTTCACCATGGTTTTTTTCTAAGGGAAGGCCCAACTCTGGGCTTGTCTTCTTTTTAACATGGCAAGGCCTTGACATGTTGGTGTGAAAGGGGTGGCCATGTGGTCTGGCCATCGACTCCCTGTTGTCTCAGTGTTAGCAGGGCTAGCTGTCGTGGTGGTCTTGGTGACCCATCAACACCTGCCTCGAACCAGTGCCAGACAGCGTCAAGCGTCCCTTGATCAGCACAGAACTTCTTTGCACATTTCCAGGAGCCAATAGCAGCAGAGTCAGTGCACTGTATATTTAATTAATGTCACTAAGTTGTTTGAAATTGTCTTGGATTTGAGTGTTTTCAGTCCTGTAGCCTACAACCAGTTTCTCAGAGTCGGCAAAGTTCCTGTTTGTCAAAATGTTGAGGGATTTTTCTAGCGGGGTCCTGAATCGGAATCTTCTAGTTTCCAGGGCTTTTATCCCCTTCTTCTCCTCAATGATACTTAGCTAATGCCATTAGGGCGGCAGGGTAGCCTAGTGGTTAGAGCATTGGACTAGTAACCGAGAGTTCAAATCCCCGAGCTGACAAGGTACAAATCTGTTGTTCTGCCCCTGAACTGGCAGTTAACCCACTGTTCGTAGGCTGTCATTGAAAATAAGAATTTGTTCTTAACTGACTTGCCTAGTTAAATAAAGGTTTAAAAAATAATAATAATTGCGACGTGCCGCACAGGACAAGAAATCACACTTTTGTAATGAAAATTTGCTAAGTAAATTAAGTGAGTTGCAAGTTTCATATCTTGTGCTCTTTCAGGAAAGGGTGCGTCCCTTCGTTATATACAGTACACTCTAGTGTGAGGACTATTCCTATCAGTTTTTAGTATGCTGCAACCAAAGGAAATAGCCTAATTTAAGTTTTTCCATTAGTACTCATGACTAGGAATAAAATATACAGTAGAGAGGGATGATATGCCCATTGAGCTTAATTTTAACTGTTTAAATGGGTTTCATAATTGACTAATGATCGAAGGATAGGCTTTAGTATAGATGGATATACTTCCAATCAGGGAAATATTGATCATTTGAATTGAGGTATACCCCATTCCATGTACTGTACATGCAGCCTGTTATAGTGATGCCATTTGCATCATATTTTATTGTCTTTTAAATGGTCTTGTGAATTCAAGTGTAATATATTCAAAGAAAGTCCTGCTTGGCAAGTAAAGAAATAACGTCTGTCCGTGGACCGACGTTTCATTGGTTTAGAATGATCAATGGCAGCATGTCTTTTTGTCAATATACAGTATGTCATGGAATAATGATTCAGTGCTGTTATGTATGTGTTAGGCCAGAAAAATCCCTAGGAGACTGTAGTTGAGTGAGTGACTGTTGTTTAGGACAGTCTCAATTGAACAATTAATTTAGTCAACAGTAACACATAAGCGGATGAGAGCGCTTCATTCAGTCTGCTATGAAGTTATATTGTTGATTTCATGAAACAAAGAAATGGTTTTCTTTGGTCATAATTACTATGTAAAGCACTTTGTGTGTCTAGAAAGGTGATATATAAGTCAAATCAATTAATTGTAATTATTTGCCAACCATCAGCTCTTCTTTTCAATGCCCCATTTAAAAGTCTTCCATGTCCTGGCCATTAAAAATAAATTATGTTGTTTTTTAATGAACGATTTTACTATCCTAAGCATTGCATATCAAAACACCATGACAAATGAATTGTTCAAAGCCTTATTGCTTAACCCAGGCCTTGTTTTAAACTTTTTTGGGAGGTACTGTAGCAATGGAGGGGCTTCTCTCCTATCCATATACATATCCTCAAAATGTAGCATTTTATTTCACAGTTTTTATGGTCTAAATGGTTAGGAACAATTATAGAGGTTTAGTCATATGAAGAGAGTGTGAAGGGTACAGACTAGGGAGTTCTGTATAGAGGTTCATGTCAGAGAATGTCTCTCTGTATGCTACCAGTTATGCATAGATCACCAATAGAGGGTATGTATCAGAAACCCCCAACCAAACAAATCACAACATATTTTATTTGTTTTCTTCGAATACCTTCTTCTGTTGCCAAGATAGCTCGATTTCTGTTAGTGCTGTGTTCTATAAAGGCATGCTGGTAAAGAGAAAAAAATTGGACAAACTAATCTAGAGAAAAAGAGAAATGTACTATGCAAATGTGTACAGTGCTGCATGTTGATGCTTTTCCTCCCTCGGCTACTTAGCGGCTTCATTGGAGTTCAATGAGATTGTGTTCTTGTTATTTTTGGGAAAGATAAAATTCAAAAGGGAAATGCGAAACTGCATGACTAATACAACTTTTTAATTTATCAAGAAGAAAGATAAATATGTTTTATGGGAAATTGATGTAAAATGAGAACTACCTAGTTAAAATGAACTTTTTTATCAAATAAATTCAGAGCTCTGTTATAATGATGGTCCAGATTCCACTTTTCTTCATTGACTCCCATCTTCAAACAGATATGTTATCTTAAGATGTAGGCTATTGAGTTGGCCCTTCTTATCAAAATATGATTTTATTTTCACAAAGACAAAACACAGTGCGGTGCACACCCAGTGGGTGATATAGTGAATCATAATTTCTTCATTGTGGCCAATTGTAATGTCCTTGATTTGTTGTGTTCAATTGATGTTTGTTTGACCCAGAGCCAGGTTAGATCAGTGGTTCCTAAACTTGTCTTCTGTGCAATATGGAGTCCCATGAAATTGGGGTCCCCTGAGAAAATCTGTAATCATATCAAACAAATGAAGAACTTTTCTCTTCAAATGAGTATAGGATACAACCTTTTCGTATAAATGTAAGGCCTTTTATACTATTATAATTCGTTTTCATGTAATTAGTATGTGTTGGAACAGCGAGCGGGACCTTAAATTGAGTGAATATGAACACAGCGTTAGGGAATGTCATTTTCCCACGTGGGGTCCACTGCATTTTCTACTGTCAATTGGGTTTTGTGCAGAAAAAGTTTGGGAATCCCGGGTTAGACCCCACATGAACTGAATATACGATCTTATTAAATATATGGCATTTTGTGAATGGCTGCAATTGCCTCACTCCAAATGATGAATGACCTGAAGTGCCTATGGATGCAGTACTACTGGATAGTGGGCTTTGCACACATAATGCAATGTAACGTATAAGGTGTCACCCTAAACTTTATTCGTCATAATTGTCTCTGATTTGGTAATCCATCCTCACTGGGCGGATTGTGGAGAGAGCATGCGTCAGTGTTGACGACTGCACTCCAGGGCTAGCTAATCAGCTACCGTTGTATTCTGTAGCTAGAAATGCAAAAACGTCGTCCTGTAATTCTATTTCGGCCATAAAGGAAAAGCCTTCGTGCAAAAATGATAACTTTATCAATAAGCGTTGATATTACTGGTCTCTTTTCCACCGTCAAATATTGCCAGGTCGTGTGACTGCATTGCCCGATTTACGTTAGCAACATCTTCAGGAATTCGCCAGATAGCAAGCTAGCTAGCCAGTCAGCTAGTTACCTAGCTAAATTACTGCCAAATTGGTCGTAGTTAGTTGCCTCCAAAGGCTCTACAACAACAGCCATGGGAATAATTTTCACCAAGCTATGGAGGCTTTTCAATCATCAAGGTATGTCAGACCTATCGTTGACGTCGAGTGTGTAGTTAGCTAGTTAGCGTAGCACGTTTCCTAGCGTCTAACGTATCCAGCTGAGTTCATGTTGTTATTTAGATAGTCCAGCTGTTAGCCAACAGCCAAGAATGTTCCAGTGTTTACAAAACTGCTAGCTAGCTATTACATTTTATATATATATATACACACATACATATATATATATATATATATATACATACATATATATAATAAAAATGGGGGGGTGTAAAGTCATTATTATAATAATTCGTTGGGTGTTTATCTGTCCTATGTGAAATTCTTGGCATGTGGGAATTGGACATATTTTTTTCATATCCCAACTTCCCCTGACTGAGAGATCCTCTGAGACGGCCAGGGTCTGCCATTATTAACGGCGACCCTGGAGCAGTTAGGGTTTCGCTGCACTTGCGATGACATCAGCAAATATGTGTACTTTGATTTGAAGGGCACGTCGACAGCTCGGGGAACTACAGACCTTTCGGTTACAGGCCCAATGCTCTATCTGTTAGGCTACCTGCCGTCCACAAAGTACTGTAGTGTAATACACAGGAGGTTGGTGGCAACTTAATTGGGGAGGACGGGCTTGTGGTAATGCCTGGAGTGGAGTGGTATCATTCCATTCGTTAGGTTCCAGCCATTATTATTAGCCATCCTCCCCTGGTGTAATAGCTAGCTATATTGAATGATATCACCATGTGTTTTGTATATTGTTATAGCTATATCACTACTGCATTGTTCAGAGAGCCTTGGTTCTGGACCGCAACTATGGGAGTCTGTTTGGACATTGGGATGACATTTGGACTCCCGTCCTCGCTGTGTACCACATTTGTTGAGTCAGCCTAGCTAAAGTTCAGGATCACTGGAGAGTAAAATGGAACTTGAATATTAATTTTGAGCCTTAGCCCAGCAACTGGCCTTTGATGCAGTATTTTTCCTGTTTTCCCTCACAGATGGTCAGCTAAGAGCTGTGCTGAATGTCCTCTTAAGTGCACTGTGTTTTTGTCTAATTTAGCTGAAAATGTAATCAATCCCTCCCTGCTGAATCCTGAACTAACTCAATCTGTAAACAGATCTGTGTGAACCTGTAACACGAGACCCGAGGGCAGCAGAGTGCTCCTATGGAAAGTTCTCTCTCTTGGCCTCTTTTTATGTAGTATGTGGGCCTATTCTCAGGGGGTCACTGACTGTGTTAAAGGATTGTTTGCCTAGTCAAATCAAGGTCGTATACATAAACAATCCCAGATATTGAAACTAAAGACTAGAAACTAAAGACTAAAGACTACTGTTCACTCCTATCCCCACATGCAGTCAGTGCCACATCAGGATGTTTACCTATGGATGAACACAAAGCAGTCATGACGACGACGAATCCTGTTCTGTTGTACTAGGCTGGTCCCAGATGTTTGTGTTTGCTAACTAAATTGCTGTCATTGTCAAGCCTAACATGTTTGGCATGGAAATTCCATTAGGAGTTGACAAGAGAGTTACTGTTGTCGCAGGCTGTTTACCTGTTACTACCAGACAGCCAGGCCACTCTCCGCGGGGTCGATACAAAGCGGATGTTTCCGTTTTTCAGGAATACGGTATTTTCCACCTAACTTCCATTTCCCCTGAAAAACAAATGTGTGGACTCTGCTCAGGCATCTTTTTTACGCCTGCTAGATTAGGTTAGAGACGGGTATACCTCCCACCCAAAGCATGTCCCATCATGAAGAGCTTTTTATGCGTTTCAAGTAGTGATTGGGGGAAAAATCGATACAGTTACATATTGGGATATTATTGTGTGTGAGGTCCCTGCCAATTCCCAGCCCTAGTTTTCAAGGCTGCTGAAAGGGGGAAATATAAGCGTTTTCAACAACTATTGACCCACTTTATTCGCTGTCAGTGTAACTCTTGTTACAGGCATACAGCATGACCCATCTCTTAGCGGTTCCATATTGGTTCAGTCAGAGCAATACTGTAGCTGAATTGTCTCTTAAAAACCTAGGCTAGTTTCATTGGACTCTCCTCTCACAATGTCTTTATTTGTAATATAAAGACCTTGTCCTCTCACATAGGCCTATTGTAATTGGCTATGCCCGGTGTCTGGGGAAGGCTTTGATTGGTAGTCGTCCACAAGCAACAGTGTTCCACGTGTCATAAAGCCCATGGTCCGAGAGACGTTAAGTTTATGTCGCTGTGTCAGTAGTACTTCAAAAAGGAATTTCAAAGACTTCTCAATGTGGGCTGTGGCAGTTTTAAATAAAAAAAACAGCAGTTCATTCACAAGGTGAATGACAAGTAAAATAGACTAGCACAGCACCAGGTACAAAGGTCCTTTACAGTGAATACAGTCTATATTGTTGAAGGAACCGTGTGCACCAATTTTAACTGCAACACAGCCTAAAACACCCGAGGTACCTTTGCAACAGAGACAAGGTCTTATGCATTAGTTTACGCAAGACTAACTGGAGACCTCAAACTCAGGTGACAGATGCGTGCTCTTTGCAATCTGCATTTTGCAGTGGCTGCAAAAAATGTTCTCATATTAAGGTCTGCTCTCTGTTAAATACATTTTGTTTTCAGCACTTTTATTTCCATGACTGATCAAAACTAGTTTTCTCCTGGCTGTCTCTTGACCCTCTGCAGCAGACATATGGCACCAAAGTATAGTGATAATATCGTATCGTCCCTGGCGTTTCCCAGCCCTAGTGTCTATCTAGATAACGCCCACCAAAAAAAGTGTCTACATAATGTCATAGCTTAGACCCCCCCACATGGGAAGTTGGCTTCCTGTGCTACTTGGTGTCATCTGAAGTTGTTTCGTAAAGCAAAAATAGGAATTTCCCTTTCCTTAAAAAATGAACACCAAAGTAGTCTTATTTGTGACCGTGAATCGAAGTAGACCACTCCATTTACTGTAAACAGTCCCGAGAAGCAGTCAAGTTGAATCCCGGTGCTGTAGCCTAAACACTGGGGATTGTGCTGCAGGTCTGCCAAAAATACATGTAGCAAGAGACAGGAAGAGAAATGACGAAGGGGAGTGAGTATTAAGGACAAAGGGGAGTGAGTATTAAGGACAAAGGGGAGTGAGTATTAAGGACAAAGGGGAGTGAGTATTAAGGACAAAGGGGAGTGAGTATTAAGGACAAAGGAGAGTGAGTATTAAGGACAAAGGGGAGTGAGTATTAAGGACAAAGGGGAGTGAGTATTAAGGACAAAGGGGAGTGAGTATTAAGGACAAAGGGGAGTGAGTATTAAGGACAAAGGGGAGTGAGTATTAAGGACAAAGGGGAGTGAGTATTAAGGACAAAGGGGAGTGAGTATTAAGGACAAAGGGGAGTGAGTATTAAGGACAGAGGGGAGTGAGTATTAAGGACAGAGGGGAGTGAGTATTAAGGACAGAGGGGAGTGAGTATTAAGGACAGAGGGGAGTGAGTATTAAGGAAGAGGGGAGTGAGTATTAAGGAAGAGGGGAGTGAGTATTAAGGAAGAGGGGAGTGAGTATTAAGGAAGAGGGGAGTGAGTAGGCCTAGCTCTAGATCCAATCCAAATATACACCGCCTACTCCTGCCTGTGGCTTTTAAAAGGGGTGGATATTGTTTCAGCTTATTAGTCATATGTTTGCTCAGCCTGCTGTGCCCATATCTGGCTGGATTAGCCATACTGGACATGTCTTGAATTCAGGTCAAGGTGTGGTTTTTGCATTAGTATGAACCATCCTGATGACCTTGTATGAACCATCCCGATGACCTTGTATGAACCATCCCGATGACCTTGTATGAACCATCCCGATGACCTCGCACGAACCATCCCGATGACCTCGCAAGCTTAAATTCTCTTTTCACTACTGCTGCATGGATACAGAATGTAAGCTTGCCAGATCAGGATAGTTCGTACGAGGCTAGTTTTGTATAGGCCATGTACCTTCTTCAGTCATACTCATGAGGACTAGACCAACTTCACAGGTGTAATGTAATGTCTTGTCTAGTGGCAGCTAGCACCATGCTAACAACATTGTAGTGTGTGTGCTAAGAGTATCCTGTCTTTTGTTTTGGTCCAGTGTTTCTTGTTGGTGTTTATTTTTCTGTCTGCCAGTGACAGTGTTTACATGGAGCCGTATGTTTGAGTGCAGATGGCTTTGTTCAGCTGAGCAGGTGGGTCAGTATCCGTTCTGTGTTCAGCTGAGCAGTTGGGTCAGTATCCGTTATGTGTTCAGCTGAGCAGGTGGGTCAGTATCCGTTATGTGTTCAGCTGAGCAGGTGGGTCAGTATCCGTTCTTTGTTCAGTTGAGCAGGTGGGTCAGTATCCGTTATGTGTGTGCCATCCATTACCGACAGCTGCTGCTTTAAACCTTAGCAAGCACAGCACTGAGACCACTCACTCTAGTGTGTGTGTCTCTGGCACTGCCATGTCTCAGAGAAAGGGCAGTGAGAGAGCCGTTTGGATATGTGTGTAACATTGCAGTTTATCACTGTGAAGTCTTAAGTCTTGCAGCTCCTATAATGAATGGCTTGTTTAGTTTATGACTGTGCTGTGGAGAGCTGAATAACACATATCCAAATGACTCGATTGTGCTGCTCCGTATTGGGAGCGTAGGTCAGCCACTGGGCATTGAAGTCAGACTTATTTTTGAAGTTTATAGTGTCTTGTGATTATTTGAATGTGTTTTTAAAATGTATTTCTTCTCACTTTTTCAGAGCACAAGGTTATTATTGTGGGCCTGGACAATGCAGGGAAGACCACCATTCTTTACCAGTTGTAAGTAGCCTATTGTACCCTTTTTTTAAGGGGAAGAGAGGGACGTCTATGAAAGGGAAGATGTAATTTATGTAGTGCTTTTCATTATACTGATAATCTCAAAGACTGTAAGAACTAAAACAAAAGTAGGCCTACATGTAGTTATTGGCATGGACAATGGTCTTCAACAGAGGCTGTTATTGGGTTGGACAATGGTCTTCAACAGAGGCTGTTATTGGGTTGGACAATGGTCTTCAACAGAGGCTGTTATTGGGTTGGACAATGGTCTTCAACAGAGGCTGTTATTGGGTTGGATGTATAGGTCACATCCAACTCCGGTGGGCTGCACATAGGCCAAGCCTAGAATAGTTTCCTGAAAGTCAGTCAAGAAGAGCCTTCACCCTCAGCACTCTCCTCCGCCACTCTGTTCTCAGTTCTTCTGATGCCCTGAAGCAGGCATGGTTGGGTGGGGCTGCTATGCCATTTATCTTCTGTTTAATTGGTTTTCATATCAACTTTCTTTCGTTGTCAATCCTAGTCATATTAGCAACCCATCTTAGTTGTTGCATCTTTAGATACCCCCTATTTCTAAGTTTCTAACAGAGATTTTTATCTTATCACAAAATAGAACCGCTATTAGGTGCTCTGTTTAGAATGGTGTTTTCCTGCAAATTCCATTTGGGCAAATTACGTTTTATTGGCTGCTTCATTACATGAGTTGCATGTTCTGTTAAGATGCATTACCATAATCTAAATGTGATTTCTGTCATTCTGAGCACTGTGGGTGGACGCCATAATGGTTTATGTACCCAATGCATATGGGTTAGAGGTCGACCGATTAATCGGAATGGCCGATTAATTAGGGCCGATTTTCAAGTTTTCATAACAATCGGAAATCGGTATTTTTGGGCGCCGATTTAGCATATTTTTAAATATTTTTTATATACCTTTATTTAACTCAGCAAATCAGTTAAGAACACATTCTTATTTTCAATGACGGCCTAGAAACGGTGGGTTAACTGCCTTGTGCAGGGGCAGAACGACAGATTTTCACCTTGTCAGCTCGGGGGATCGAATCTTGCAACCTTATGGTTAACTAGTTCAACGCTCTAACCACCTGCCTCATTGCACTCCACGAGGAGCCTGCCTGTTACGTAAATGCAGTAAGTCAAGGTAAGTTGCTAGCTAGCATTAAACTTATCTTATAAAAAAACAATCAATCAATCATAATTACTAGTTATAACTACACATGGTTGATGATATTACTATTATTTATCTAGCGTGTCCTGCGTTGCATATAATCGATGCACGCTGGGGGATGATTTAACAAAAGCGCATTTGCGAAAATAGCACAATCGTTGTACCTAACCATAAACACCAATGCCTTTATTAAAATCAGTACACAGAGGTATATATTTTGAAACCTGCATATTTAGCTACAAAAAATCCAGGTTAGCAGGCAATATTAACTAGGTGAAATTGTCACTTTTCTTGCGTTCATTGCACGCAGAGTCAGGGTATATTGTCGTAGCTGAATCAGAATTAGTTAGGTAACAAAGATAAATAATATGTTTTATTTACTTTGAGATACTTGTCATTAGAATGTCTCTTTTTGGACGATACTTGTCATTAGAATGTCTCTTTTTGGACTATACTGTCAGCAGTTGCATTTTTCCTTTCTTCTCTAGGGAAAAGTCACTTGGGGCCTAGAGAGGGGAGAGGTCAGAATGGAACATTGTCTTCCAATGTGAATGTATCTGTTATTAAACCATGTGATGGGAAGATGTCGTGGAAAATTGCAAGATTTTGTTATAGTGCTTGTAATATTATTTTATAATCTTTGTATTGCATTAGAATGGTTGTTTTATTCGACAGAATAGAATCTGTCGAATATTGTGTGTGTTCCACTGAGGATGGGCCTCTATGAGAGCACTAACAGAGGAGATTTACAATGTCTTTGGCCAATAAAGCCTAAAGAGTATTCCAGATCGTGAGGTAATGTTTTGGTACTGTGAAGTACTAGGTACGAGATTAGAATCTCGTTTTAGAGACCAAACTGAACGATAATTTATAGCTAATGCTATCTGGCTATGGGATACTCCTTTTTTTAAGTAAAAGGCCCTTTGTGAAGAGTTCCTGAGATCTGTGGTTTGTCATGTAAGTTGAGAGGGGTGCATCTTTGCTATAAAATATCTCAGTTGCCATTATGTTAACACTCAGAATTCATTTATAGACACTGAATTGATCTGAGAGTCAAAGGGCTATGGGGAAGCTCATATAATTACAGATTAAGTTTAAAATGTAACTCTGACTTGTGTGTGGTTTGTAAACTCTCCTGGGTTTAGTAATACAGGAAATTACCACGACAATATGCAACAGTTTGGGCAGCCTGGCTCATTGCGAACTAATTTGCCAGAATTTTACGCAATTATGACCCAACATTGAAGGTTGTGCAATGTAACAAGAATATTTAGACTTAGGGATGCCACCCGTTAGATAAAATATCGAACGGTTCCGTATTTCACTGAAATAATAAACGTTTTGTTTTCGAAATGATAGTTTCCGGATTCAACCATATTAATGTGTATTTTTGTGTGTTATTATGTTATAATTAAGTCTATGATTTGATAGAGCAGACTGACTGAGCGATGTTAGGCAGCAGCAGGTTCGTAAGCATTCATTCAAACAGCACTTTCGTGCGTTTTGCCAGCAGCTCTTCGCAAGCACAGCGCTGTTTATGACTTCAAGCCTATCAGCCTAATGGCTGGTGTAACCGATGTGAAATGGCTAGCTAGTTAGCGGGGTGCGCGCCAATAGCGTTTCAAACGTCACTCGCTCTGAGACTTGGAGTGGTTGTTCCCCTTGCAGAGCTTTTGTGGAGCGATGGGTAACGCTGCTTCAAGTGTGGCTGTTGTCGATGTGTTCCTGGTTCGAGCCCAGGTAGCGGCGAGGAGAGGGACGGAACTGTTACACTGGCAATACTATAGTGCCTATAAGAACATCCAATAGTCAAAGGTATATGAAATACAAATGGTATAGAGAAATAGTCCTATAAATACTATATTGACTACAATCTAAAAACCTCTATCCTTGGATATTGAAGTCTTCTGTTAAAAGTAACAACCAACTTTCATATGTTCTCATGTTCTGAGCAAGGAACTCAAACGTTAGCTTTTTTACATGGCACATATTGCACTTTTACTTCTCCAACACTTTATTTTTGCATTATTTAAACCAAATTGAACATGTTTTATTATTTATTTGAGGCTAAATTGATTTTTATCGATGTATTATGTTAAGTTAAAATAAGTGTTCATTCAGTATTGTTGTTATTGTCATTATTACAAATACATTTTTAAAAATCGTCCGATTAATCGGTATCGGCTTTTTTTGGTCCTCCAATAATCTGCATCGGCGTTGAAAAATCATAATCGGTCGACCTCTATGGGTCCAGTAAATTTCTCAAATGGCCAGTAAATTCAAATCTTCCCGGTCACATTGTCCGGCACCATATTTTCCTAATGGAAATCTTGATATCACCAGATTTTTTTTTCTTCTGTTGGACCCGGGATTTGAACTGCCAACCCTCCGGTTTCTGGCTCGTCTCTCTAACTGCTAGGCTGCCTGCCTAAGGTCCTTGGACTATAAGGAGTAACGTTAGGCTCCTTTTGTCCAATATTGAGCTAGGTTTTGGTTAACCCACAGTTCATGGAAGAATGATACAATGGGGCATAGATTACAAAGTGAAGTGAACTCTGGGAACCCCATTGTTCTCATGCCTACCAGAATTGTATCTGACTTTTTTTTTGCATTGATTGAGAACCTTCTGTGCTTGTGATGCAGTTCTATGAACGAGGTGGTGCACACCTCTCCTACAATAGGCAGCAACGTGGAGGAGATAGTGGTGAACAACACTCATTTCCTGATGTGGGACATCGGAGGGCAGGAGTCACTGAGATCCTCCTGGAACACGTACTACACAAACACAGAGGTCAGACCACGTATTGTGGCTGTATGGCAGTTATTATTATTTTGTAGTTTTATTTTTTATTAAATTAACAAAAACTGTTCAACAATATTGCTATGCAATTGTTTTTTTTAAACGGCTCAATACAATGTTTCCAGTGTTTTTACTTCGGTATAAGAGCAATTTACTGTAAAGTGTTGCCGGCTGTCTTTTTAACTGTCCTTATCGCTCTCCCCATCTTTCTCTCCAGTTTGTGATCATAGTGGTGGACAGCACTGACCGAGAGAGAATCTCTGTCACCAAAGAGGAGCTCTACAGAATGCTTGCACATGAAGTGAGTTGTTGGTCTTCTTGTTCATGTTTTATGTGAGAGGACGTATGACAATATGTGTGGGTCAAGATGGTATGAGTTCAGTATAACCCACAGCAGAAGACATGGCAGCAGCCGGTGTTCCACGATGGTCTATGACACGCGTGTCAAACTCATTCCACGGAGGTCCGAGTGTCTGCGTGTTTTTTCCTCCACCCTTGTACTTGATTGAATTAAGGTCACTAATTAGAAAGGAACTCCCCTCACCTGGTTGCCTAGGTCTTGATTGAAAGGAAAAACCCAAAACACGCAGACACTGTCCTTCGTGGAATGAGTTTGATACTCCTGGTCTATGAGCATACGGGCACCTCTCGCTTTTTCTCCTCATCCTCCTTCTATTCCCTCATTGTATCATTTACCAGTCCTTCTCCTCCATCCATTTTAGTACTCCAGAGTTGAAATTAAGTGTGTTAAACTCCAAATTCTCTCTCTCTCTCTTTCTCGCTCTCCCCCCCCCTCAGGATCTGAAGAAGGCGGGCCTGCTGATCTTTGCTAACAAGCAGGATGTGAAGGGCTGCATGTCTGTGGCTGAGATCTCCCAGAGCCTGCAGCTCACATCAGTCAAAGACCACCAGTGGCACATCCAGGCCTGCTGCGCCCTCACTGGGGAGGGGTAAGAAATTGTATTTTCTCCTTGGCGGACCAGACCACTCTCATTAAAACTACTAAATCGGTGTCCGCTAACCATCTTAGGGACTGGTGCTGTTCCATGACCCCAAGGTTGAGAAACTGCTGTAGACAGTGCTAGCACTGGTAGTACTGGCAATCATTTACTTAGGCATACAGTGCATTTGGAAAGTATTCAGACCCCTTTACTTTTTTCACATTTTGTTACACGTTACAGCCTTATTCTAAAATGTATTAAAAAGTTATTTTTACACTTCAATCTACACACAATACCTCATAATGACCAAGTAAAAACAGGTTTTCAGACATTTTTGCAATGTATTAAAAATAAACTATGACATTTACATAAGTATTCAGACCCTTTACTCAGTACTTTGTTGAAGCACCTTTTGGCAGTGATTACAGCCTCAAGTCTTCTTGGGTATGATGCTACAAGCTTGGCACACCTGTATTTGGGGAGTTTCTCCTATTCTTCTCAGCAGATCATCTCAAGCTCTGTCAGGTTGGATGGGGAGCGTCGCTGCACAGCTATTTTAAGGTCTCCATGTTTGATTTGATTTGTATCTCTTTTAGTCCCCATTTGGACTAATCTTCCAAGAGTCCTTAAACATTAAAATACAATTTATAATACAAACACATTTTCACATATAACACAGTATTACAAACATACATAATATAATATAATATAATATAATATAATACACAATGACCCAATAAATACTCAATCTAAAAAATATTGATTCTTCATCTACTATAGTCCCACAACATTTATATGTATTATATTTAAAAAAAAATAATAATAATAATGTTTAAATGTATATATTAAAATGTTTCTAGTTTGCTCAGTTAATTTATTCCATTTCTTTATTGCTCTAAATCGAAATGTTCTTTTGCCTATTTCTCTTTTCTGTCTGGATAACGCATAGAAGGTGGACAATCTATTCCTAGTATTTACGGCATGTCTGTCGCTTACCAACTGAATACCGTTGTGAATAGAACTTGGCCGTTTTAAATTATGTATATTATGAAATAAAATAAGCATGTGTTTTTTTCAATAATCCTGTCGATTGATGACCAACCAAGAACACTGCGCATGACTGCAACAGAAGAACCATATCTCCACCTTAAAACAATCCTTGCTGCTTTGTTCTGTGCATTCTGCAGCCTCCTAACTTCACTTAATGATGTATTTCCCCAGACCACAGAACAGTAGTTCACCTGACTCTCAATTAATGCTTGTGTTATTTGCTAAATAATTTTTCCTGGTAAATATTTAGCTATCCTTCTGATTATGTGTGCTGTTTTATTTTTTTATTTTTTACATAGATTAGTTATTTGAGACGACCATGATAAGCAATTGTCTAGCTGCACTCCCAATAGTTTGGTTTCTGCCACTTCTTCAATTTGTACTCCTCCCATACTTAATTGTATCCCATGCTGTTTTGGTCTTTTCCTAGTTGAACAGACCAACATAACTTTGGTTTTCTTGATGTTTAAAACAAGTTTGTTTTGGCAAACCCACTCCCCGATATTCTCCAAATCTCCTTGTAAAGCTTGCTGTACCTGTTTAACCGATTGTCTTGCTGCATAAATTAGAGTATAATCTGCAAATATAGTAGCTTGAGTTTCAGCTAAGGCATATGGAAGATCGTTGGTATATATTAAATAAAGAAGTGGCCCAATGCAGCTGCCCTGCGGTATTCCACAGTTTAACACATGAGGGAAAGAAATGGAACCATTGATATAGGTGGACTGTTTCCTGTCAGTTAGATATGACTGTACCCGATTCAATGATACCTCCTTAAAACCATAATGCATTAATTTTGTCAAAATTATTTCATGATCCACTAAATCAAATGCTGCACTGAAATCTAAAAATAGAACACTCACAAACTTGCCATTATCCATAGCATTGAGCCACTGGTCAGTCACATCAACCAATGCAGTGGTAGTGGAATGGTTTTTATGATAAGCATGCTGATTGGCTGTAATCAGATCATTCTTTTCCATGTACTCCCACATTTATCTGCTCACAATACCCTCCAATATCTTACTGAGTGTAGGGAGTACACTAATTGGTTGACTATTGGCAGGAGTAATGGGTTCTTTGCAGTCTTTCGGAATAGGTTACAGTTTCGCATGCTTCCATACATTTGCAAGTGACCAGTTAAAAATGTATTTCAGTGGAACTGCAATCTGGGGAGCAGCACAGCAAATCAAAAAGTTGTCCATAAGACCATAACCTGTAGATTTACCATCAGGTAATGACTTCAATAGGTTTAACACCTCCTCCACTGACACCGTTTGTAGACTAAAAGAGCAGATCTTGTTTGCTCATAATATGATCATCAATCCATTGGACAATAGCTTGTTTGGAAGAATGTATGTTTACATTGTTGCTCAGTAATTTAATTTTCTTTGCCAATCATGTTGCAGATTTTTTTTACATCAACTGGTTTTGTTATTATTCTCCCGTCAACCTTCACACTAGATGGGCATGATGAGATAGATGTACCAAGTAAGCCCTTAACTGTGTCCCATACCTTTTTAGAATCATTTTTACAATCAATAAACGCATCATTGTAAAAACTTTTTTTTTTTCGATTCAATTTAACTGCATAATTACGTAATGTTCTATTATTCTGTTCATCAATTTCTAATTTTGACTTGGCTGCTAAGACTTTTGCCATATTTCTTAGAGAAAAAGCCACACCCAGTTCATCATCAATCCATGGAGATGGACGGGCACCAACTGTATTCTTCCTTATAGGGGCATGATGGTCCATTACCTCAGTGAGCAAATCAATAAAACGTGCTGTAGCGTGATTTAAATCATCCTCTAGATAAATCAGCTCCCAGGGTACAGCAGCCAAATCATTTAGAAATAGCTCATGATTAAATGTTTTAAAATGTATTTTGACCACAATCCTAGGGGGTGTCTTTGGAACCTTGGTGTTCATGGTTATGGTCACAATATTATGGTCTGTCCATCCCACTCTCATTGATCTGGCTTTTAAGCATTGCAATGGTATATTACAGAAAATCAGATCTCCATCTTCAGAGATGTTCGATCAGGTTCAAGTCTAGACTCTGGCTGGGCCACTCAAGGACATTCAGAGACTTGTCCCAAAACCACTCCTGCTTTGTCTTGGCTGTGTGCTTAGGGCTGTTGTCCTGTTGGAAGGTAAACCTTCGCCCCAGTCTGCGGCCCTGAGTGCTCTGGAGCAGGTTTTCAAGTACAATTGAAGTCAGAAGTTTACATACACCTTAGCCAAATACATTTAAACTCAGTTTTTCACAATTCCTGACATTTAATCTTAGGTCAGTTAGTATCACCACTTTATTTTAAGAATGTGAAATGTCAGAATAATAGTAGAGTGATTTATTTCAGCTTTTATTTCTTTCATCACATTCCCTGTGGGTCAGAAGTTTACACACACACACACACACACACACAATTAGTATTTGGTAGCATTGCCATTAAATTGTTTAACTTGGGTCAAATGTTTCGGGTAGCCTTCCACAAGCTTCCCACAATAAGTTGGGTGAATTTTTTCACATTCCTCCGGTTTGAGTCCGGTTTGTAGGCCTCCTTGCTCGCACACACTTTTTCAGTTCTGCCCACAAATGTTCTATAGGGTTGAGGTCAGAGCTTTGTGATGACCACTCCAATACCTTGACTTTGTTGACCTTAAGCCAATTTGCCACAACTTTGGAAGTATGCTTGGGGTCATTGTCCATTTGGAAGACCCATTTGTGACCAAGCTTTAACTTCCTGACTGATGTAATGAGATGTTGCTTCAATATATCCATGTAATTTTCCACCCTCATGATGCCATCTATTTTGAGAAGTGCACCAGTCCCTCCTGCAGCAAAGGACCCCCACAACATGATGCTGCCACCCCCGTGCGTCACAGTTGGGATGGTGATCTTTGGCTTGCAAGCCACCCTTTTTCCTCCAAACATAACGATGGTCAATATGGTCAAACAGTTCTATTTTTGTTTCATCAGACCAGAGGACATTACTCCAAAAAGTATGATCTTTGTCCCCATGTGCAGTTGCAAACCGTTGTCTGGCTTTTTTATGGTGGTTTTGGAGCAGTGGCTTCTTCCTTGCAAGTTCATCAAGTAAGTTCATCTCTAGGATACAGAATGCGTCTCCTTCCTGAGCGGTATGACGGCTGCGTGGTCCCATGGTGTTTATACTTGCGTACTATTGTTTGTACAGATGAACATGGTACCTTCAGGCATTTGGAAATTGCTCGAAGGGATGAACCAGACTTGTGGAGTTCTACCTTTTTTTTTTCTGAGGTCTTGGCTGATTTATTTTGATTTTCCCATGATTTCAAGCAAAGAGGCACTGAGTTTGAAGGTAGGCCTTGACATACATCCACAGGTACACCTTCAATTAACTTAAATTATGTCAATTAGTCTATCGGAGGCTTCTAAAGCCATGACCTCCCTGACCAAGGCCCTTTTCCCCTAATTGCTCAGTTTGGTCGGGCGGCCAGTTCTAGGAAGTCTTGGTGGTTCCAAACTTCTTCCATTTAAGAATGGTGGAGTCCACTGTGTTCTTGGGAACCTTCAATGCTGCAGAAATGTTTTGGTAACCTTCCCCAGATCTATGCCTCGACACAATCCTCTTTCGGCGCTCTTCGGACAATTCCTTCGACCTCATGGCTTGGTTTTTCCTCTGACATGCACTGTCAACTGTGCGACCTATATAGACAGGTGTGTGCCTTTCCAAATCATGTTTAATCAATTGAATTTACCACAGGTGGACTCCATTCAAGTTGTAGAAACATCTCAAGGATGATGAATGGAAACAGGATGCACCAGAGCTCAATTTCGAGTCTCATAGCAAAGGGTCTGAATACTTTTTTGTTTAGAATAAGTAACAAAATGTGGGAAAACGGAAGGGTCTGAATACTTTCTAAATGCACTGCGTGTTAGTCTGAAGAACATACATTTGTGAAGTATCAAAATATATTCCCACAAACTGATAAATCCATTATCTTGTTTCCTTACGTCTCCCTACCTTTAGGTTGTGCCAAGGCTTGGAGTGGATGACGTCACAACTGCGAGTCAGATGACCTTTGACCCTGATCAACAACTAAAACAACAGGTGTGCTGTTCCTCTCCTTTTCTCTACACCTTCAGTCCTGAGGGGTGTAGTGGTTGGTTGACGGGTGGCCCTCTCCATGAAGTCTTTGGCCTGACCCAGCCAGCCAGACTGCCAGGATGTTGTTTTTCTGCTGCGTGTTTATTTATTACTACAAAACACTGCCTGAGAACTGTGAGCAACCAGAACTGAAAAACTTTTCAGGATCAATTCTGGAAAGAAAAGTTCAAAAGACTGATAAGAATTCCAGTGTGTTGAATTTCTGAATCTGCAAGGTTGGTTTTCCAACTAAAAAAATATATGGACTATCTGGGACTGGAGGTGAGCTTGGACTTAAAAGAGGACTCGTATTTAGTTGTTTGGGTGAGCCTGCCTGCCCCGCGTGGCCTTGTTTCAGTATTGCCATACTGTCTGAGATGGGGGTATTGCCCTATGTGTACAGTCCAGTATTTACATTATGACTGCGTCCCAAATGGCGCTCTATTCCTTAATTCACATTTCATTACCTTGTGCCTGCTGCATCGGAATCCTGAAGTGATGATGGCTGAAGATACTGAGTCACAGAACCGAAGAGCGGGAAATCCAACTCTCTCAGCTCATATGAAATACATTGGAAAAAATAAAGTGTTTTTATCTGTTTTGGGTTCATTACATTTGTCGTGAATGTGTATTTATTTGACAGGTAAGAAATATTCCTATGTTTCTGGTTATCTTCGTATACCCTTGTAATGTGGTTTTGTCATTCTCAGGGATACAAACTAGTCACCTTTAGGCGAAATTCGCCGTTTTGAATCCAAAATAGGTGACCTATGTGATTCGTGTAGATCCGATGAGAAAGTTTGGGAGGGGCGGCTTTGGATCACTATTGGCTGTAAGCGAACGAGCGATGCGCGTTTGGAGCAATACTGGTTGTATCCAAGGCTCAGCCAATCGTTTACATAACAACAGAAATCAGCACAACAAGCGACTGAGAGAGAAGAGACAACCATCAGCGCTCTGGGAAGACAGCGGAGAGGAAAGGCAGCTTGCCAGCTACAGTAGCGCGTCCCTGAACGATAACGAAGAGGTAACGTTAGATGAGAAGCCTGACCACAGGACGGAGGTGAGAAGGTGATGAAGAGTACTTAATGAGCTGTAACCGAAAAACAACTGGCATTTGGAAAGTGAGGTGAGGGAGAAAGTATTTTTAGCATTGTTAAGATTCTTGCTAACTGGATCGAATTCTCCGTAAGCTAGCCAGAGACATGTTGAGCAACATTAGCCAATTTATCTGATTAAAATTGAGTTTAGGAAAATTAGCTGGCTAATAAAGTCAGACAGCTAACGTTACAACATCAGATGAGATAACATTAGTAATTAGTAATGAAACGGGGAGGGAGCAGGTCTCGAACCCTCGACCTTCTAGCGCGCTATCGATTGTGCCCCAAAAGTGTACTCGAGCGGCAACAGTGTTGCCAACTCCTCAGTAAGGGAAGTAGCTATTGGCTGTCCTATTTTTTTTATCAACTTTTTTTTATTTTTTATTCTTCGTAAAACAAATATCAACTTACATTGCTACATCAAACATGTCTAGCAAACCAAACACAGGTATTAACAATGCTCAAACATACAAAAAATATAAATAAAATACAAAAAAGAAACAATTTAAGTGCAATTATATTCACTCTGAAAATATATTATTATAATGATTCATGAAGATATTATTTTTGTTATTCACTAGGGTTAGTGTTCTAATAAGATAATTAAATTCAATCAGAAAAATTGGTAATTTTGGTATAGAATTTTGGAATTTTTGTTTGTGTATAAAGTATTTGGCAACAATAATTTTAAAAATAACAATCATTTCAGTGGTTTTGTTATCATTGCAATAGTAACATATTTTATGTTAAAATTATAGGCAGTGTTCATAATGGTAGATAAGTACTTTGCAAGGTTTTCCCAAATTTCGGGCACAAATTTACACTCAAAGAACAAGTGAGACAGATTCTCACCTTCTTTTTCACAGAAAACGCAGATATCATCAATAGCCACAAATTTGGACATCATAGAATTACATGCATATATCTTATGCAAAATGTTGAAGTGCTCCCTTTTCTGATCATCACTTGATTTCCCTGAATTTACAAGCTACTAAAAAATCAAAAGGTACTCGAGGATATTGGAAATTAAACAATACACTTCTTAAAGATACTTATCTCATTGAAAACATAATAATTAGCTAAAGATATTTTTGCTAGAAAAGACTTGGGTCATGGAAGTCGATGGGAATTTTTCAAATATAAAGTCAGAGTGGTAGCCATTAAACGCGCCAAATAGCTGATGCAATTAAATAACAATAGAGAAAAGGAGATGATGAGGAAGCTTGACAGTTTTCTAAAGAAAGATAATCTATCTGAAGAAGAGGAGTCTGTGTTCAGGTCTTTACAACTAGAATTAGAACAGACTTAACACGGATCTGGCAAAGGGGCCTTTGTAAGGTCAAGAGCCAAATGGATTGAAGAGGGGGGAAAAAACACTTTACTTTTTTGCACTTGAAAAGAGAAACTACAAAAGAAAATCTATAACTGCACTCAAAATTAACAATGTTTTATGCAAAGATCCCATTACAATATCATCATTTGTCAATTCCTTTTATGAAAACCTTTACAACTCTCAATTTCAGGAAGATGGTTGTGAAAGCTATTGGCTGTCCTAAAAGGCGCTAAAAGTACCTAAATGATGTAATCTCCTAATTTGCATAATTGGCCATGTGCATGTAATTTTGATGTACGCTGAATGAACTTTCTTCTGTCAATTCTTGTTTTTTTTAATGTCACAATTCCAACCCTCCTTTATCCGGGCTTGGGACCGGCAAAGGTGACCCAAAAGAGACACTGGCAGAGTTACTTAGTTTATTTTTTATTTTTTGTGTGTTTTGTTTTTTAGTTCAGTTTTCTTCATTTGGTTTGTTTTTTACTTTATGGTCCACATTTTTAACCATAACATAAAAATAAAAAAATCTAAATGGACCAAAAAGAGACGATAGAAAAAACTGTCAATGGCAATGTGAGAAAATTATGGTAACTAGTCGGACCCTAATTCAGGTTAATTGGGATCAGCCGGGATCAGCCAGGAGCGGCTTCCCGCATGCGCGATTCATTTGCAGTCTGGACGCGGAGGGGTGAACATCTCCTGCTCTGACTGGAGCTGGGAGGGACTGCTGCGCAAGGACTGGACCGCCTGTGAGTGCTTTGGACTGGGTGGGACCCACGGCAGCACCCGCTGCTCGTTGAGAAGAGTAAGAACGATACGTGCTTTCACGTCAGAGTCTCCAAAAGTCGCTAAATGTGTCGCTAGAGGGGTCTGAATACTCTCTAAATATAGCGGCAAAGTCGCTAAATTGGCAAAACTGGCGGCAGAGTCAATATCCGCGCATATAAACCTAGGGTCGTTATAGTATCAACTGGTATACGACGTTCCTCAAGTTATAACACGTTAGTTGCTTACTGGACCCAGGCAATCTGTTTGAAATGTTAACTATCTAACGAACGTACCACTATCTAACTCATATTTTCCCTCTACAGTATGTGGTTAATTTTCAGAATGAGAGAATTGGGTGAAAATGAGGCAATGCTGTAGAGGTGAAAGGAACACCACCCACTTTCCCACTCTCACTTTTTCAGTACAGTGGATAAAAAGGGGTATGCTAGGTGTACTCTGCCTGAAATAGATAAATTATGCCAGCAAACAGTATCATGCTCTGCTGGCAAATTGTAGAACAGATGTCCACAGGCAGAAAGTACAATGTAATAATGGGCAGTGTAGCCCAAAGATATTGTTTTTGTTGTGTTGAATTTGACAGTAACACTGGTGCGGGGGATTATAAAATGTTTTACTCAGTGAATGTTATTTTTGCACACATGTAGCCTTGTGCACCTGATCCATGTCTACTATAGTGGCCACTATAATAGAGCAAAAATATAATGCCTTTTTGTTTCGTTCTATTTCTACTTTAAGATGTTTTTTTTCCCAAGTGCAATATATAAATGTGTGTGTGTGTGTGTGTGTGGTCACAAGCACTCTATTATAAAGGCTGTCATGGCTAACTGCAATATTACTGTATTGTTCTTTCTCAGGAGTGTCATTTGCAGTGAAGTCTAGGCAACAAAAAACATTGGATTGCTTTTTAAAATATTTTCCAGCTGTGAGTTAGGTTCACATTAACCACTTTATTTTACACACAGAGACTGATCATGTCGATCATATTCTTGGTGGTTTAATTAGTTAAAACCTGCATTCCCCCTAGCAGTTTCAGTGCAACAACAAAAAGTGTCACGTTTTTGGGCCCTCACCAGTTTGCAACCCTGTATTCTTCAATCAATCTCTTGGGGGCAGTTTGTTCTGGTGTGGACCATTGGACTCATGTTCAGCATTTGTTTTGAGAAAAATGGCCTCTGATGGACAGACCGGGAGCAGTGAGAGAGTGACACAGTCTGTGGGACTGCCGAAGACAGGATGAGGAAAACAGCCGAACAAGTCAAGTATCCTTTATTATCCCACACTTTGGAAATCTCTTGCTTAGCTTCACATGGGGAAGATCTCTTGCTTAGCTTCACATGGGGAAGATCTCTTGCTTAGCTTCACATGGGGAAGATCTCTTGCTTAGCTTCACATGGGGAAGAGCTCTTGCTTAGCTTCACATGGGGAAGATCTCTTGCTTAGCTTCACATGGGGAAGATCTCTTGCTTAGCTTCACATGGGGAAGATCTCTTGCTTAGCTTCACATGGGGAAGATCTCTTGCTTAGCTTCACATGGGGATGATCTCTTGCTTAGCTTCACATGGGGAAGATCTCTTGCTTAGCTTCACATGGGGAAGATCTCTTGCTTAGCTTCACATGGGGAAGATCTCTTGCTTAGCTTCACATGGGGAAGATCTCTTGCTTAGCTTCACATAGGGATGATCGCTTGCTTAGCTTCACATGGGGATGATCGCTTGCTTAGCTTCACATGGGGAAGATCTCTTGCTTAGCTTCACATGGGGAAGATCTCTTGCTTAGCTTCACATGGGGAAGATCTCTATTGTTGTCCTCTCTCCTCATCTCCTCAAACCAAGTTGGTTGAGAGAGCCAGAGATCACTCCTCTGACTTTCTCCAATCGGTTTTGAGTAGGAAATTAGGAGTATGCAATTGAGATCTTCCCATAGAAAGGGTGAGCAGACAGACATGAGGAGAGGTGAGCTATAATGTATTTTCATAATGGTTCAGATTTCAATATTTCTATGGACAGTACATTCCGGAACAGCACTTCAACACGAGAGTTGACATTTGCATACTGTAGTATGTTTCTACAGTAGGAGACCATTATTTTCTCACTTTCAGTTTTACAATGAGATGACTTTTAGTTGACATAGTGAGATTAATTTATTTTAGAATTGTCATATATGTTGGTCATCAAAAGGGAATAAAATGACCGATCGTAAGCAAATAATGTCCAATTGTAAGAGAATAACATACAAGTATTAAAGTAGGAGTGTATTGTCTCTGATTACTCAGTTGTGAAACACCATTCTATTGGTCACTTGTCCAGAGTGAAACCATAGAGAAGGAGGGAGGCCTCTAGTGGCCAAAAGGCAGTATTAGCATGGGCACTGCCATTGAGTGCTTCAACCATTTTAATGTAGTCAACTGGGTGGGACTTCCAACTTCATTGGCTGCTCTCTCCTGGTGACCCTGTTGGGGTCATGTCCAACCTGTATAAGCCAATCTTGAAGAAGAAAATTGACTACTTCAAATGGAGATGGCCTCAATGGCGCTGCCCATGCTGTCACAGACCCTATAATAGCACAGATATGTTTTTTTTTGAGTCCTCAATCTATCTCTGAGTGGAACAGAGGAACTGTCTTCAACAAATAGTCTTGTCATTGGTTGTAAATGTGTCACTGTGTCAAACACCATAAACATGAGAATTATGTAATCTGAAAGGTGAGTACCACATCCCGGCCCTGCTATTCTCACATATGATGCTGAAGTGTCCCATGCTGCAAAATTTTTTTTTCTCAATGAGAATACCCTGTAGAAATAAAGGATACATAAAAAAATGCAAACATGTTCACCCTACATACATTATGAAGATAGTCAAATAAAAACATTTGCCACCGTTAATGGAAAATGTGCATTACTCAGCATGCAGTATGAAAAAACAAGACCGCAGTCCTAAAGCATTCAAGTCCTAGTCACTTTATGGGCTACTGACCCCTATATGTCAGTTACCCATTAGAACACCCAGACAGGTGTCTGGACTGGGTGACTGTCCAGTCACCGTGGTATGGTATTGGTAAACATGCCAGGATCATTTGCACAGTTATGTCATGATGACCTATGACACTCACCACATCTTACCTCTGTGTTTATGGGGGCAGTTGTTTTCCCAGGAGTTAGTGATGGGATTATTGAGAGTTGAGGCTGTAGCTATCAATGTGCAGCTGCTAATGTCCTCCATCATGTCATTTCCTTCAATAACTAAGCTGCATCTTCTGGCTTCTCCCCTGGTGTAAGCGTTTTGCTGTTAGCCTACACCTGTTGTTTACGAAGCATGTTTATTTATTTTATTTCACCTTTTATTTAACAAGGTAGGCTAGTTGAGAACAAGTTCTCATTTGCAACTGCGACCTGGCCAAGATAAAGCAAAGCAGTTCAACACATACAACACCACATAGTTATACATGGAATATACAAACATACAATCAATAATACAGTAGAAAAGTCTATATACAGCATGTGCAAATGAGGTAAGATAGAGGTAAGGCAATAAATAGGCAATGGTGGCGAAGTAATTTCAATATAGCAATTAAACACTGGAATGATAGAATGTGCAGAAGATACATTTGCAAGTAGAGATACTGGGGTGCAAAGGAGCAAGATAAATAACAGTATGGGGATGAGGTAGTTGGATGGGCTATTTACAGATGGGCTATGTACAGGTGCAGTGATCTGTGAGCTCCTCTGACAGCTGGTGCTTAAAGCTAGTGAGGGAGGTAAGAGTCTCCAGCTTTAGTGATTTTTGCAGTTCGTTCCAGTCATTGGCAGCAGAAAACTGGAAGGAAAGGCGGCCGAAGGAAGAATTGGCTTTGGGGGTGACCAGTGAGATATACCTGCTGGAGCGCGTGCTATGGGTGGGTGCTGCTATGGTGATAAAATAATTTAAATGTTGAAAGATAATGATTAAATAATTCCACTCTGAAACCTTATAATTGTATGAAATTGATGAGAATCATAAAATTATAATCTGTGTTTAGTTTTAGTCAGAATTAGATTAAACAATGTATCTGTAAAGTGGAAAAACACAGACTGTCTGAGCAAGGCGTAGTTTAGGATTTGAACTTGTACAGTGCCTTGCGAAAGTATTCGGCCCCCTTGAACTTTGCGACCTTTTGCCACATTTCAGGCTTCAAACATAAAGATATAAAACTGTATTTTGTGAAGAATCAACAACAAGTGGGACACAATCATGAAGTGGAACGACATTTATTGGATATTTCAAACTTTTTTAACAAATCAAAAACTGAAAAATTGGGCGTGCAAAATTATTAATCCCCCTTAAGTTAATACTTTGTAGCGCCACCTTTTGCTGCGATTACAGCTGTAAGTCGCTTGGGGTATGTCTCTATCAGTTTTGCACATCGAGAGACTGACATTTTTTCCCATTCCTCCTTGCAAAACAGCTCGAGCTCAGTGAGGTTGGATGGAGAGCATTTGTGAACAGCAGTTTTCAGTTCTTTCCACAGATTCTCGATTGGAATCAGGTCTGGACTTTGACTTGGCCATTCTAACACCTGGATATGTTGATTATTGAACCATTCCATTGTAGATTTTGCTTTATGTTTTGGATCATTGTCTTGTTGGAAGACAAATCTCCGTCCCAGTCTCAGGTCTTTTGCAGACTCCATCAGGTTTTCTTCCAGAATGGTCCTGTATTTGGCTCCATCCATCTTCCCATCAACTTTAACCATCTTCCCTGTCCCTGCTGAAGAAAAGCAGGCCCAAACCATGATGCTGCCACCACCATGTTTGACAGTGGGGGTGGTGTGTTCAGCTGTGTTGCTTTTACGCCAAACATAACGTTTTGCATTGTTGCCAAAAAGTTAAATTTCGGTTTCATCCGACCAGAGCACCTTCTTCCACATGTTTGGTGTGTCTCCCAGGTGGCTTGTGGCAAACTTTAAACAACACTTTTTATGGATATCTTTAAGAAATGGCTTTCTTCTTGCCACTCTTCCATAAAGGCCAGATTTGTGCAATATACGACTGATTGTTGTCCTATGGACAGAGTCTCCCACCTCAGCTGTAGATCTCTGCAGTTCATCCAGAGTGATCATGGGCCTCTTGGCTGCATCTCTGATCAGTCTTCTCCTTGTATGAGCTGAAAGTTTAGAGGGACGGCCAGGTCTTGGTAGATTTGCAGTGGTCTGATACTCCTTCCATTTCAATATTATCGCTTGCACAGTGCTCCTTGGGATGTTTAAAGCTTGGGAAATCTTTTTGTATCCAAATCCGGCTTTAAACTTCTTCACAACAGTATCTCGGACCTGCCTGGTGTGTTCCTTGTTCTTCATGATGCTCTCTGCGCTTTTAACGGACCTCTGAGACTATCACAGTGCAGGTGCATTTATACGGAGACTTGATTACACACAGGTGGATTGTATTTATCATCATTAGTCATTTAGGTCAACATTGGATCATTCAGAGATCCTCATTGAACTTCTGGAGAGAGTTTGCTGCACTGAAAGTAAAGGGGCTGAATAATTTTGCACGCCCAATTTTTCAGTTTTGGATTTGTTAAAAAAGTTTGAAATATCCAATAAATGTTGTTCCACTTCATGATTGTGTCCAACTTGTTGTTGATTCTTCACAAAAAAATACAGTTTTATATCTTTATGTTTGAAGCCTGAAATGTGGCAAAAGGTTGCAAAGTTCAAGGGGGCCGAATACTTTCGCAAGGCACTGTATGTGTGTGCCGAAGAAAAAAAACGAGAACAGTTTAACTGTGTTTGGACCGACCTGGCTAGGCCTCTGAGGAACCTATGATAGCATAGGGAGTACTTATCAAGGTTTCCCTAATCTCGGGGGAATGGAACTGTTGGCTGGGTAGTGATATACAGTGGTGAGAACTATGGAGAAGGATAAAACTCACCTACTGTTTGTGTGGATGTATGTGCGTAGGATACCTACTGTTTGTGTGGATGTATGTGCGTAGGATACCTACTGTTTGTGTGGAAGTATGTGGGTAGGATACCTACTGTTTGTGTGGATGTATGTGCATAGGATACCTACTGTTTGTGTGGAAGTATGTGATTAAGATATCTACTGTTTGTGTGGAAGTATGTGAGTAGGATACCTACTGTTTGTGTGGAAGTATGTGCGCAGCTATAAAATTGATGTCTTTTGTATAATGGACTTTAGAACGTTCTCTGAATAAACCTTTTGCACAAAGCTGAGTCTTTGCCTAATTATTATTATACCCATGGTCTTACAAACCTCGGGGACTGGTCAAAGCTATTGATTGATTGTTCAATTCCATTGATAATAACTTTCTCGTGACCAGTGAGCTGAGATAAAGCGGGGCTTTACCTAGCAGAGACTTGTAGATGACCTGGAGCCAGTGGGTTTGGCGTCGAGTATGAAGCGAGGGGCCAGCCAACAAGAGCGTACAGGTCACAGTGGTGGGTGGTATATTGGGCTTTGGTGACGAAATGGATGGCACTGTGATACATCCAATTTTTTAAGTAGAGTTTTGGAGGCTATTTTGTAAATGACATCACCAAAGGATGATGGATCAGTCAAGGATCAGTAGGATGGTCAGTTTTACAAGGGTATGTTTGGCAGCATGAGTGAAGGATGCTTTGTTGCGAAATAGGAAGCCGATTCTAGATTTAATTTTGGATTGGAGATGTTTGATGTGAGTCTGGAAGGAGAGTTTACAGTCTAACCAGACACCTAGGTATTTGTAGTTGTCCACATATTCAAAGTCTGAACCGGATGGGCGGGCAGGTGCGGGCAGCGATCGGTTGAAGAGCATGCATTTAGTTTACCTTGCAGTTGGAGGCATTGAAGCTCGTCTTAGTTAACACAGTGTCCAAAGAAGGGCCAGAGGTATACAGAATGCTGTTGTCTGCGTAGAGGTGGATCAAAGAATCACCAGCAGCAAGAGCGACATCATTGATATATACAGAGAAGAAAGTCGGCCCGAGAATTGAACCCTGTGGCACCCCCATAGAGACTGCCAGAGGTCCGGACAACAGGCCCTCTGATTTGACACACTGAACTCTATCAGAGAAGTAGTTGGTGAACCAGTCGAGGCAGTCATTTGAGAAACCAAAGCTGTTGAGTCTGCCGATAAGAAATCTTAACGTCACAGCACACAATGGCATGCTAGACGATTCTGTGCTTCCGACTTTGTGGCAACAGTTTGGGGAAGGCCCTTCCTGTTTCAGCATGACAATGCTCCCGTGCACAAAGTGAGGTCCATACGGAAATGGTTTATCGAGATCAGTGATGACTAAATTGACAGGCCTGTACAGAGCCCTGACCCCAACCCCATCAAACACATCCCTGCAGCAATGCTCCAACATCTAGTGGAAAGCCTTCCCAGAAAAGTGGAGGCTGTTATAGCAGTAAAGGGGGGACCAACTCCATAATAATGTCCATGATTTTGGAATGAGATGTTCAACGAGCAGGTGTCCACATACTTTTGGTCATGTAGTATATCTGTATTCCCAGTCATGTCTTTACATCCTTAGAATAGGGCCTAATTAATTCATTTAAATTTACTGATTTCTTGTTAACTGTAACTCAGTAAACTCTTTTAAATTGTTGCATGTTGCAGTTATATTTTTGGTCAGTGTAATTTAGGGTGTCCTGGATATATGTTTACTATGTTACATTTAGTCTATGAGACCAGGCAGGAATTGCATAATGAGAAAAGTTTGACGCAGCATTGCTGCAATGATACTGGTCTGATCAAGGCGTTGAATGTCAATTGCGCTATAACATGTATCTTATGCAGTCCCCACAGTGACTGTACGTACATATCCCAACCAGAAGCCATGGATTACAGGCAACATCCGCATTGAGCTAAAGGCTAGAGCTGCCGCTTTCAAGGAGCGGGAGTCTAATCCAGACACTTATAAGAAATCCCGCTATGCCCTCAGACGAACCATCAAACAAGAAAAGCGTCAATACAGGATTAAGATTGAATCCTACTACAGCGGCTCTGATGCTCGTCGGATGTGGCAGTGCTTGAAAACTATTACGGACTACAAAGGGAAACCCAGATGCGAGCTTCCCAGTGACGGGAGCCTACCAGACGCGCTAAATGCCTTTTATGCTCCCTTCAAGGCAAGCAACACTGAAGCATGCACGATCCAGAATGCTGGGGCCCCTCAGGGGTGTGTACTTAGTCCCCTCCTCTATTCCCTGTTCATCCACGACTGTGTGGCCAAACACAACTCCAACACCATCATTAAGTTTGCTGACGACACAATAGTGGTAGGCCTGATCACCGACAACGATGAGACGGGCTATAGGGAGGAGGTCAGAGAACTGGCAGTGTGGTGCCAGGACTACAACCTCTCCCTCTATGTGAGCAAGACAAAGGAGTTAATCGTGGACTACAGGAAAAGGTGGGCCGAACAGGCCTCCAATAAAAACTTATTGATGCACCCATCCCGTTAGCGGGATCATTTTCATCAACATCCGCTGAATTGCAGAGTGCCAAATTCAAATTAAATGACTAAAAATATTTAATTTTCATGAAATCACAAGTGCAATATAGCAAAACACAGTTTAGGTTGTTGTTAATCCACCTGGCATATCAGATTTAAAAAAATACGAAAATTGCAAATAGTATCCGTAAAGTTCGTAGAATCATGTCAAAGTTTTTTATAATCAATCCTCAGGTTGTTTTTACAATATATAATCGATAATATTTCAACCGGACCTTAGCTTTTTCAATAGGAGTGAGAGAGAAAATATCTGCTCCACGCTGCTGGCACCCAGCCATCCACTGACGAGATGGGATCTTTCTTGCTAATTTTTCGGAATAAAAGCCTGAAACTATGTCTAAAGACTGTTCAGACCATGTGGAAGCCATAGGAAAAGGACTCTGGTTGATATCCCTTTAAATGGAGGGAAGACATGCAATGGAACAGGGAGCTTTCAAAATAAGAGGCACTTCCTAGTTGGATTTTCCTCAGGTTTTTGCCTGCAATATCAGTTCTGTTATACTCAGATAATATTTTGACAGTTTTGGAAACTTTAGAGTGTTTTCTATCCTAATCTGACAATTATATGCATATTCTAGCTTCTGGGCCTGAGAAATAGGCAGTTTAATTTGGGTACGTTTTTCATCCAAACATCAAAATACGGCCCCCTAAACTCAACAGGTTAACATCGACGGGGCTGTAGTGGAGAGGGTCAAGAGTTTCAAGTTCCTTGGTGTTCACATCACCAAAGAAACTTTCATGGTCCAAACATACCAAGACAGTCGTGAAGAGGGCACAACAAAAAATATTTGGCATGGGTCCGCAGATCCTCAAAAGGTTCTACAGCTGCACCATTGAGAGTATGGCAACTGCTCAGCACTTCGCCCCCACCTACATGTACAGACTACCTCAACTAGCCTGTAACCCCTCATACTGACTCGGTACCAGTAACCCCTACATATTGACTCATTATTGTTATTCTTATTGTGTTACTTTTTATTGTTAATTTTTATTTTAGTCTACTTGGTAGATAGTTTCTTCTTCTTGAACTGCACTGTTGGTAAAGGGTGTGTAAGTAAAGTCTCTGCTTGCTGTATTCAGCGCATGTGACAAATAAAGTTTGATTTGATTTGATTCTAGGCCTTGTCTGATAAAGGATGCCGTAGCTGTCTCCAATGCAGATAAATGACAACAAACTGTAGACAATGTGTATAACATGTTGAGTTATTAAGCTTGGGTTGTGGGCTATACTCTGACTTGTCTCAGGATGGTAAATTGGTGGTTTAAGATATCCCTCTAGTGGTGTGGGGGCTGTGCTTTGGCAAAGTAGGTGGGGTTATATCCTTCCTGTTTGGCCCTGTCCGGGGTTGTCATCGGATGGGGCTACGGTGTCTCCTGACCCCTCCTGTCTCAGCCTCCTCAGCCTTTATGCTGCAGTAGTTTATGTGTCGGGGGGCTAGGGTCAGTTTGTTATATCTGGAGTACTTCTCCTGTCCTATCCGGTGTCCTGTGTGAATTTAAGTATGCTCTCTCTAATTCTCTCTTTCTCTCTTTCTTTCTCTCTCTCGGAGGACCTGAGCCCTAGGACCATGCCTCAGGACTACCTGACATGATGACTCCTTGCTGTCCCCAGTCCACCTGGCCGTGCTGCTGCTCCTGTTTAAACTGTTCTGCCTGTGATTATTATTATTTGATCATGCTGGTCATTTATGAACATTTGAACATCTTGGCCATGTTCTGTTATAATCTCCACCCGGCACAGCCAGAAGAGGACTGTCCACCCCACATAGTCTGGTTCCTCTCTAGGTTTCTTCCTAGGTTTTGGCCTTTCTAGGGAGTTTTTCCTAGCCACCGTGCTTCTACACCTGCATTGCTTTCTGCTTGGGGTTTTAGGCTGGGTTTCTGTATAGCACTTTGAGATATCAGCTGATGTACGAAGGGCTATATAAATACATTTGATTTGATTTGAAGGTGCTACAGAGGGTAATGCGAATGGCCCAGTACATCACTGGGGCCAAGCTCCCAGTACATCACTGGGGCCAAGCTCCCTACCATCCAGGACCTATATAATAGGCAGTGTCAGAGGAAAGCCCATAAAATTGTCAGAGACTCCAGTCACCCAAGTTATAGACTGTTTTCTCTGCTACCTCACGGCAAGCGGTAACGGAGCGCCAAGTCTAGGACCAAAAGGCTCCTCAACAGCTTCTACCCCCAAGCAATAAGACTGCTGAACAATTCATAAAATCGCCAATGGACACCGCTGTTTGTTTGTTACCTATGCATAGTCACTTCGCTATCACCTACATGTACAGACTACCTCAACTAGCCTGTACCCCCTCATACTGACTCGGTACCAGTACCCCCTGCATATTGCCTCATTATTGTTATTCTTATTGTGTTACTTTTTATTGTTAATTTTTATTTCTCATACTTGACAAACTGCAGCGATGTTGCTAACAAGCATTGATCCAGTGCATTACAGACCACTGAGTGCTGAGATTACTGCTTTCAGACCAGAGAGAGACGCAGTGTGAGGCAAAGAAGACTCAGCTGTGCCTGTCACTCAGGCTACTGCAGCTCCCTTCTCCTGTGGAGGATGTCACATACCTCAACCCAGCCAAAGACGCAGGCAGAGCCAGAGGGGCAACGGAGGGGCAACAGAAAGGTAGATGTATGAATAAACCTCAGGAGGCATTTTGTTGTAAAATTGTTGTATTGTGGTATTATACACGTATTGTAGATGTGTAGTGGTAGATTAGTGGTGTAATAATGTGTTTGTGATGTAATTTAAACAAATCGTGTTTGAACCCCATGAAGTAAACCAATGTGGATCCTAATAATATATATATTTTTTGTTTTATGTCAGATCGAGAGTCGTGTAGGAGCAGTGGCGACCCGTCATGGGGCAGGGCCCCAACTGTTTTGAGCCCCACATTTTTAGCAAAAAATAAATAAAATATTATCTTTATTTTTTGGGGGGGGGGGGGGCTTTCCTGTTTTGCATGTTATTTTGGCATTAATACATGTCACATATCAGTTTGTAAACAATGTAAAATATATATATATATATATATATATATATCATTGAGTTAATAAAGCCGCATACAAACATGGTCTCTTTTTTGTTTTCTTGAGTAAGGCAGCTCCAAAATGCAGGTGTTTCAGCCTAGCTTAGTGCTTTCTGTGGTAGTGGGGTAAGTCAGCAGAAAATACCGGGATTGGCTCACTGTTCTGTCACTCAAGGAGACACTTCGTCACCACCAAGTCTAAATGTAGAGCTAGAAAATTATAGCCCCTTGTTTTCATTTTAACCTTTATTTAACTAGGTGAGTCAGTTAAGAACAAATTCTTATTTACAATGACGGCCTATTCGGGCCAAACCTGGACGACGCTGGGATAATTGTGTGCCGCCCTATTGTGATACAGCCTGGATTCAAACCAGGGACTGTAGGGACGCCTCTTGCATTGAGATGCAGTGCCTTTAGAACGCTGTGCCACTCGGGAGCCATCTATGCTTCCACAGAGCTACATTAGAAGTGCCCATCCAAGAAGGCTCAAGGTTATTGGCCACAAATAAAATGACGTCAAATAACATAATATGTACAGTAGTGCTCATCGGCCATTGGAAATAAACATTACACCACAAGTTGGAAATCACAAATTCAACAATGAGTGGTTTGGAAGGAATCAGTGACAGTGGCTAACAGCAAGCATTACAAAGCAATCACTAGCCTGCTATTCAGTGGAGTGGCTGTGTGGTCACAAATCTGGGATTAAGGGTCTCTTTTCCAAATTTAAAATGATAAATATTCAACATTGGCCATGCTGTCAATAAAGCCTGATTTGTGTCGTGCTCAAAACAGCTGTTAACTCGGAACTGCAAAAACGTGACTTCAGTGAGTTCAAGACAACTGGGAAGTCTGTAATAAACGAGCTCTGACTGGGAAAATAAGTTTTGAATGATCATCCATCTCGGAATTGTAAATCCAGCCTTTTTCTAGAGTTACGACCTGAAGATCGATGACGTCATCATGATTCAACCTTGTTTTTTTCCGGGTTCCCAGGTGTTTTGAAAGCACCATAAATCCAGAGAATGCCAGACTTTAATGACAAAATTTTCCCACGAAGGACCGACGCTCCACCTTCCTTTTCAAGTGAGCACAGCACAACAAGGTGAGTCCAAAAATGTATTGTATGCTGCTGCATAAATGATGTAATATGCTAGGGGGATATGTATACTGTAGCTAAGAAATGAATACTAAGTGTATGTTGTGTAGTAAGATGTTAGTAGTCCATGTGCCTCACCATAATAATTTGATCTATTTATTTTTGCCTACTTTTCTGACTTGGTGGTGCATCCGTAGCCTATAACCTGTTTTAGAGAAATCTAATCATCAAATATTGTAAGAGCTTTCATTGTCTGCTTACTGTATATGCCCTCTTTATTTATCCTACAGTTCTGACTTGGTGTACATGGAGAACAATGTAAGAGCGGCCCATGTTCTGAATTCGGTCACTGTACATTTCAAAAGTGCTAAACAAATAGTTATATTGACTACGTCCGTCCTAGCTCGCTCATTAATGTCTTAATCTAAATTACAGATTGCCTCTTATCCACTTGTCATCCCCTTATGTCATAGTTTGTAAATCTCAATTTTCTTTAGAAACCACATTTGTTTAAGCAAATCAGCCACATGAGCTATGTTTTTTTTAAAGGCAGTAAATGAGTGCGTGAACTGTTTTTCTGCCAGACAAGGCTCCTCCTGATAGCCAGGTGTAGCAGTGGTAAGATGTTGAGCCTGCTGTTGGGACAGCTTTATGTAGGCCCTAACAGTTTGTGGGCACTGATTGTCACCGTTATAGTGCAATTAATATATTGTTTAGTGTTGTTGTGTTGTGTAGTGGATTTGCTGGCATGCATCCCACTTGTTTTTTTATTTTTGCCCCACCAAAATGCTAAAATCACCACTGCATAGGAGTGACGCCAACTGACGTAAAACAAGGCCTCATGAGGTACAATACATGTACTATACCTTTTCTATGAACTTATTTATATACTGTCGACATAACCAACTTCAGTAGAGGTTGTTTTTTTCTCCAAGGGAATGCTGTATCACTCTCACATCACACCCCCCCCACTGTACATGTACTTCCACTGTAGCTGGAAATAGTCCCCTGCTGTATTTTTTATTTACGTCTCTGAATACTTTTTATATCCTTCAGTCAGTCAGGTCAGATGCAGTAGAATGGGTCAGACAGCAGCTGCCTGTTCTAGAGCCCAGAAGAGCTGTAGATAGAAGGCATTCAATTCCACCTCTGGTCACGCTGTGTGTTAGGCTAAGTAGTTAGCGCCTTAGTCAGTGAGCATCTGTCAATCCACGGGGTCAACTCAAAACTTTGACTCATCTCAAAGCTCTGGGTCTCAATAACAAGCTGTTGCATTCACAGTGAAGACCAAGGCCCCGCCCCTCCCAGTTAGGCTGTAGATATGTTGTCTAAAGTGGCTTTGACTGGACAAGTAAAAGAAGATACCCGATGGGCATCCAACATATCATATATCCTGTGTTTTCAGGTCAGTGCAGATGAAGGAAAGCAGGGGTGAGACTAGGAGAGACATTCAAGAACACAAAGATTGAGGGAAACTGTTGGAAAAATGGAGATGGCTTGACACCACAAACCATAACAGGGTAATGTCATATCAGCTTGATTGGTGCCTGATCTAACCTTTAGTTCTCCTGCTGAGCTCACTCTAGAAGTATGTCATGAGTAACACGTAATCATTTTTTTTTTCAGGATATCATCACATCGAGGGCTCAGTTGCTATGTTTTTTATTTATGGTGCGTATTTATTTAGGGTTGGTGGTGGAAAAGCAGGTCAACGGTTTGATTCCCTTCCCATTAAATCCAGTGGCCCATTCTGGCTTTGACCCTGTTCCAGACACCAAACATCCCTGTGACCAGGGTCAATTAACACATGATCTCAGTCAGAGAGTCTCCTGCATACAGTCAGTCAGTATGCAGTACCCTTACCTGAACTATCAGTACCAGTCTCCCCAGGCGGCTTATGTATCAAGCATCTCAGAGAAGGAGTACTGATTTAGAATGAGGTCCTTCCTGTCCATATTATAATCACATTAAGTATCATCTAAAGTGCAAATTGGATCCTAGATTAGCACTCCTACTCTGAAATAACCTAGAGCTCACTACCCCTGCAAGAGTGTCCCCACTGACATCACCCCCAAACCAGTGGCGATCACCTCCCATTAGCCCTTAGGTGGGAAGGTAGTTGGGGTTTTCTCTTGATTTCTCTTCCCTCTCTACCCCAACCCCTTCTCTTCCGCATAGTTGTATCTATTTCTCTCTGATACATTTACTGAACAGGTGCTCCTTTCTGAAGGGATCACTTAGGTATATTTAGATTTTGAAACCTGAGAGCGCTGCCCTCTGATTGGCTGTTTGGACCACATGATAACCGGGGTGCCGCTGCACCTGTGAGCTGTCGCCCATCGTCTCTGTGGAGGGAAGTTGGGGAGGCTCTTTGGTGGCTTGGGAAACGATTTGACTATAAAGTAAACTGGTAAGCAAAAAAAATTAACTGAACATATTTCTTTCCTTTCTTCCTACCGCTGCAGAATACCCTCTGCATGGCCTTTGTTTGGGACTTTTTTTGGTACAATCTGTCTTCTGCTGCTCCAGTGGATTGTTTGGAGTTAGTTAATCAAGGAATAAGCCCAGGTCTGTGTCCTGGTTGAAGGAGTCTCAGAGTAGTGGACCTCCAGAGACCAACAGGGCTGTCAATGGAACAATGGAACACCCACAAGTTGGTGGCATTTTCCCCAACCTCTTCTGCTTCTGGTTTCAAGTCATTGTTGATGGAAATATTTTTTTATGTGAAGAGTTTGGGAGTGGAGCGCTAAAAAAGGGTAGTTAGTACAGCTGTCCTATATTTAACCTGCAGCCTCAGAAGGCATTGGAGCGCCGTTAGCTAAACAAAGCCAGCCAATCAGGCAGAGAGGCGTTAGCTTACATGACAAATAGCTGGAGCGATATGAGGACAGCTGTGCCAACCCTTCAGCCAGGAGGCGCAGGACTGCTCTAGAGGGGGTTTTGGGTGTCGAACCCTCAACAAAGCCTATAGGCCTGTGAAAAGCAGTCCAGTGCAACTTGGCCCGTGGTCACACCTTTTAGCTCTGCCTGATCTTTATCCGACTGGGAATTTTGAATAGTATTTGTCTAGGTTTGAAGGCAAAACGCAAAGTGGAATATCAGTTTGGGGCTCTAGTGGACGGCAAGTCAGCAGCTTCCTTTACTCTAAAGTCACTGGAAATACTACAGGAGTCTTAACTGGGGTACAGCATATTGCATTGGTTGGCATTCTGGCATTATTGTGTGTACATGTTACAATCAAATCAAAGTTTATTTGTTGCCTACACAGATTAGCAGATGTTAAAGCAGGTGCAACGAAATGCTTGGTTTCTAGCTCCAGCAGTGCTAATACACAAATAATCCCAAAACAAAACGATGACAAAAGAAGACGAAGATACAAGAGATTAAGAAATATCAGAATATCATGTTACACACTTTGTGTGACAGACTTTGTTAGAGGGTTTTGTCCATATTCTGTCTTTGACTTTGGTGGTTTGGCTTAAAAAGCCACGGCAAGGCAGGTTCTTATTATGCTAATGTTGTCCTGCAGCCTCTGGTAAAGACACATTGTGTACCATAGTTTACTGGGAGGCGCTTCATTGAGAAATCAAATGATTGTTGTGTGTTTCAGGTAGACAACCCCTAAAACTGCATCATCATGGATGAGAATGAAGAATTTGAGGACGAGTTTGAGGAAGAGGAGATTTTCGAGGAAGAGGTAAGTAAATATTTTCTCACAAGATCGACACAACATACCATAGTTGTCTTCTGCATTTAACCCAACGTCTTTGAATCAGAGGGGTGCGGGGTTAGGCCTTGTGGGCCCTCCAAACTGGTCTTGGGGTCAATTCTATTCCAAATCAGTCAAGGAAAATTGGAAATGGAATCAGAATGTCAGTTTAGTTACTTCCTGACTTGACCTGATTGTCATGGAATTGGCACCTCGACCCTGTTCCAAACCCTCTTTGTTCTTAGGTCAGAGTTATATGGCTCCACTGGGCTTCTCTGGCCCCTGTACTGGTGGGTCTGCAGATTCAGTGGCCAGCTTTACTCAGTCCCTATGAATAGTAAACTTACTTTTGATACCACCCCAGTCAGCAATTCAGGAGGCCAGGCATCTCTGAGCTGTGAGGAGGGTTAGATCCTGTTTCAGTAGAACACCCATCTCCTTATATGCTAGCTAGCTAGAGACATGCCCTGGCCAACACTGTACAGACCATAGAACTGTAAATCAGACCAGCCATTAAAATCAAAACCCCTGCCACTTTCCTCTTTTCCTGGACATTTTAAAGCCCAGTTATGAGCATAAAAAGCAATCACACCATTTTGCTTACAAGGACCATTGCACTTATATATATATATGTTCACAGAATGAGGTTGGAATATTACTGTGAAATTGTTTAAATTATGATAGTGCCCCTTTAGTGTAAAAGCTGTTTGAAAATACTGCCTGAAATTTCTGTCTGCTTTGGTGGGATAAAGTTTATCGCCTGTTGATGCCTGGTGGCATCAACAGGCGGTAAATTAGTTAAATCATCAATAATAATGTCAGTTCTTAACCTCTCTGCCAATAAATGTTCAGTTTCCCCTCCCCACTCAGACCACTCCCAGACAGTCCTAGCGCAATTCTTGCTTGAGAAATGTCTCTTTGCTAGGAATTATATATATGTTTTCACCTTTTTAAGTTAAATCAATCACAGTAAGGCACTTAATTGTTACCCAGAAATGATTTTATTTTTAAACTAAAATATAGATATAGATAAAAAACGGTTTTAAGCAGTGCAAAGTTCAAAATGGGAAAACTTCTCCTTTAAAGCTACATAACTTTTTGTGCAACCAGACCAAATTCACATAGAAATGTGAGCTCCAGATATGTCATTCTCATTGAAAACAGGTCTAAGAAGCAGTAGATCTGTTCTATGTGCGCTATCTCTATGCTTCCCATTCTTAAGCTTCATTTTTGTGTCCTTTACTTTCGGTTTTGAACACCAGCTTCAAACAGCTGAACATAAAATATTTGTGGTTATAGAAAACATATTTCACAGCAGTTTCGATGTTACAAAGATACTCTACGCAATGACTGCTTGTTTTGTCAGATAAACTGAAATTAGGCGAGCTATTAGAATTTTAGAAACCAGGAAATGGCGGAGCAGTTTCTGAATATTGCACCTTTAACTTGGTAGTTGATACATGTAGTATAAGTACACTTTACCTGACCAACCACCTTATCCTAAAGACTCCCAGACAGCTATGGGCTGTTACACAACAGCCAGTGTGAAGACATTGCTGACATTCCTGCAGATACTGTAAATTCACATTAGGTTACACTGCACAGCAGATGCCTCAATGGAAGATTCTTAATCTAGAACATTTCTTACACCATTGATGTAAAAGGTGTAGTAATGTTGTGATGTTCCATTCAGAAGAATGATGGATTGATGGAAGACCTGCAAGCTTGGGGAGCCGCCATTTTGTTGGAAGTGACCAAAGTTTTTTGGGAGATACTGTAGATGGTATCAGTGAGATAATACTGTGCCTTTCTGCAAGAATGTGCAATAAAATATATTTTGAGCCGTTTAGCTGGCAGTTCTGGCCATTGTGTAGTATCACCATAATCCACATAGTCTATCCAAGTTTTTAAGGAAGTCTTTTTATTCTTATTTCTTCGTGATGGTCCACTCTGTGCCAGAGCTTGAAAGTAGAAGACTAATAATGTCATATTTTATTTCCTGGTGAAATAGGATTTAAGTTAGGCTCGTATTTGTCTAAAAGTTAGCCTCGTATTCATCTAAACTTAATGTTGTTGATAACTTATAGGGGAATCAGAATCATTTCTTCTTATTGAAGATGTGGAAGAAACTTCTGATCTTTTATTGTTGCATTTGGAAATACGTTCTGTCATTTAATCTATAAAACAATTACTGTAATTTTCCCTTTCATTCTCTGAGAGCACCCCCATTTTTTTGTTTTTGTATAATTGTTTGTTGATATTTCATTATGGTTAGTAAGTGGTTATTAATATATTAGTATAGTAGTATTTAATATTCAGCATTTAACGAAAGCACTTCCTCAAGATAGTAATACATGGTTTTATAGCCTGGGTACCAGTCGCTTTAGCTAATCCTCTCGCTGTACTCCATGTCATGTGACAAAGACAAGGAGTGGCAAGAAGTGGAATGCTAGCTAAAGAGACTGGTACTCAGCCTAATAGTCTTATGCTATGCTACTTTTCTCTCTTGACGTTAATCAATTTTGAGAACATTTCACAGTATATTGTTCTCCCAGTGTGAGAAACATTGACTCTAAGCTCTGAGCTGTGGCTGTTAAAAACTCTCTGGACAGCACAGCACTGGAGATACAAATTTAGCTGTGGACATCTATGGCAGACAGGCAGGCAGGGAGGGAGGGAGCGGGAGGATGGTGAGAAGGGTTGTGCTGCCTGTTTTAAATCACATGGCAGTATCACCAGTAGCCCAGGGTCGGCTAACTTCAATTTAGAATGTGCTTAGGCGGTACAAGTCTTGAGAAACCGACAGCCAACCTGCACCTAGCTAGAGGAGGAACGCAGATCTAGGCTCTGTAGCAGCTCTGTAGCAGTAGGAGAATCTTAACCTGATCCAACTCCTTGCAAGATAGCACAAACAGATGTTGCATTTGAGATGTTTGAGATGACTGTTAGAGTTCAAGGTACTGTCACTCTCAACTCACAGATCACTGGCTACAATTTAATCCTAGTTCAAGTTAGACACAGGCTATATGTTTGGAATGATTTTAGTTTAGTACAGTATGCTGCTCCGATTGAAACTGATTGTAGGATATTTATTAGTATAATCTCTAAATATTAAAAGAGTTTTATCTGTCTTGTTGATATTCACATATGGACTTGTAAATGTAATAACCAACATAAATAGCCAGTGAGGTCTTGTGAGGGTGTCTATGTTCCCAGGGATGGTCGGTCAGAGGGTTCTGTTGGTCAGACCTGGGTTCACTGCAAATACTATATTTCACATTCTAATCTTTCACATCATTTTTGAAAAATGCCAGAGTTTGTCATTTTGCAAATGTTCTATTGTTTCCATTGTGCCAGACAAGCTCTGTCAAGACAAGCTAAATTATTACAAATTATTTCAAATCGTATTTGAACCCAGGTCTGGTCAGAGGGCTCTGTCAGGCAGATGCAGAAGTCAGGCAGACAGAGAGTCAGTCAGTCAGTTGCTATTATAGGCTCCTGCTCCTCTTTCCCCCTGGAATAGGGGCTTCATTACACTGTTCAGTAATCACAGCATATTCCAGGCTCCAAAAGGAAACCTTTAAAGTCACTGGTGAGATCTGGGATACATGGGACTTTTTATTACATTATAGTGAATGTAATTACTATATCATTCTGGTAATTATCAAAGACTGTAGCTGAACTTTAAACGTTAATGCAGCATATTTGACTTAGCTTCTATAACCAGATAATTGTGGCAACAGTGCAGATGAGTATTAAGTCAGTGTTGTTTCCCGTATAAAAGGCTAACTGACTGTGTCAGTGTTGTTTCCCGTAGAAAAGGCTAACTGACTGTGTCAGTGTTGTTTCCCGTATAAAAGGCTAACTGACTGTGTCAGTGTTGTTTCCCGTATAAAAGGCTAACTGACTGTGTCGGTGTTGTTTCCCGTATAAAAGGCTAACTGACTGTGTCAGTGTTGTTTCCCGTATAAAAGGCTAACTGACTGTGTCAGTGTTGTTTCCCGTATAAAAGGCTAACTGACTGTGTCAGTGACAGTGGTGTGACGTACTTATGTAAAAGATACAGTGCCTTGCGAAAGTATTCGGCCCCCTTGAACTTTGTGACCTTTTGCCACATTTCAGGCTTCAAACATAAAGATACAAAACTGTATTTTTTTGTGAAGAATCAACAACAAGTGGGACACAATCATGAAGTGGAACGACATTTATTGGATATTTCAAACTTTTTTAACAAATCAAAAACTGAAAAATTGGGCGTGCAAAATTATTCAGCCCCCTTAAGTTAATACTTTGTAGCGCCACCTTTTGCTGCGATTACAGCTGTAAGTCGCTTGGGGTATGTCTCTATCAGTTTTGCACATCGAGAGACTGACATTTTTTCCCATTCCTCCTTGCAAAACAGCTCAGTGAGGTTGGATGGAGAGCATTTGTGAACAGCAGTTTTCAGTTCTTTCCACAGATTCTCGATTGGATTCAGGTCTGGACTTTGACTTGGCCATTCTAACACCTGGATATGTTTATTTTTGAACCATTCCATTGTAGATTTTGCTTTATGTTTTGGATCATTGTCTTGTTGGAAGACAAATCTCCGTCCCAGTCTCAGGTCTTTTGCAGACTCCATCAGGTTTTCTTCCAGAATGGTCCTGTATTTGGCTCCATCCATCTTCCCATCAATTTTAACCATCTTCCCTGTCCCTGCTGAAGAAAAGCAGGCCCAAACCATGATGCTGCCACCACCATGTTTGACAGTGTTCGGGGTGATGAGCTGTGTTGCTTTTACGCCAAACATAACGTTTTGCATTGTTGCCAAAAAGTTCAATTTTGTTTTCATCTGACCAGAGCACCCAGGTGGCTTGTGGCAAACTTCAAACGACACTTTTTATGGATATCTTTAAGAAATGTCTTTCTTCTTGCCACTCTTCCATAAAGGCCAGATTTGTGCAATATACGACTGATTGTTGTCCTATGGACAGAGTCTCCCATCTCAGCTGTAGATCTCTGCAGTTCATCCAGAGTGATCATGGGCCTCTTGGCTGCATCTCTGATCAGTCTTCTCCTTGTATGAGCTGAAAGTTTAGAGGGACGGCCAGGGCTTGGTAGATTTGCAGTGGTCTGATACTCCTTCCATTTCAATATTATCGCTTGCACAGTGCTCCTTGGGATGTTTAAAGCTTGGGAAATCTTTTTGTATCCAAATCCGGCTTTAAACTTCTTCACAACAGTATCTCGGACCTGCCTGGTGTGTTCCTTGTTCTTCATGATGCTCTCTGCGCTTTTAACGGACCTCTGAGACTATCACAGTGCAGGTGCATTTATATGGAGACTTGATTACACACAGGTGGATTGTATTTATCATCATTAGTCATTTAGGTCAACATTGGATCATTCAGAGATCCTCACTGAACTTCTGGAGAGAGTTTGCTGCACTGAAAGTAAAGGGGCTGAATAATTTTGCACGCCCAATCTTTCAGTTTTTGATTTGTTAAAAAAGTTTGAAATATCCAATAAATGTCGTTCCACTTCATGATTGTGTCCCACTTGTTGTTGATTCTTCACAAAAAAATACAGTTTTATATCTTTATGTTTGAAGCCTGAAATGTGGCAAAAGGTCGCAAAGTTCAAGGGGGCGGAATACTTTCGCAAGGCACTGTATTTGAAAGTACTACTTAAGTAGTTTTTTGTACTTTACTTAACTATTCATATTTTTGACTACTTTTATTTTTAATTCACTACATTCCTAAATAAAATATTGTACTTTTTACTCCCTACATTTTCCTTGACACCGAAAGTACTCGTTACATTTTTAATGTCATATCAGGACAGAAAAATTGTCCAATTCACTCACGAATCAAAATAAAATCCCTGGTCTGAGGAATTTGAAATAATTTATACTTTTACTTTTGATACTTTTAGACTTTTACTCAAGTAGTATTTTACTGGGTGACTTTAACTTTTACTTGAGTCATTTTCTATTAAGGTATCTTTACTTTTACTGAAGTGTGACAACTGGGTGCTTGTTCCACCACTGGTCAGAGATCAGGGTATTATTGCAACAGAACTAGGAGAAAACCTCAATGCAAAACATTTGTAAAACAGTATGTCTTCCTTTTACTTGTAATGGCGATTTTGAAACCTGCGAATTGTTCCTATATTTATAGTATTTTGAGGAGACGGTGACTTCGACCACCTCTCACCAGACCACATCTCGGGCAGCAGCGGTAACTCATCAGGTAGAAGACAACAGTGAAATAAACAGCACCAGCAGTTCATCATGCTGGGTACTTGCATGCCATGAGGGTTATTCCACCAACGAAGGAAAGGCACTCTACAAGAAAGGATACTGTTTAAAAAGCCATGTGTTTGTGGCCCCGTGGATTATTAAACAAACTCCCTTGTTTAACAATAATTCACAATTTACTCAAGTCGAGGAATATTTTTTTTTGCCATTCCAAAAGTGAGTTCCCAAACAAAAAGGCGATTGTTTGGGTAATTCACAAATCACGACTTCATGTTAATTGTCCTCAGATGGCCCTAAGGCTATTGAGTGATAGATGAAATAGCCCTCATATAGCCCGGTGTTGCTAAGTGATGCATGCAGTCGGTCAACTGTGAAACTGTGTGTCTTGCTATGCCCAACACTGCTTTTGTCCACTGGCTCATTCATGGCCAGTCCCTTTTATTTTCTCAGTCTCCTATAATTTCCTTCATTCAGTCTCCTTTCCTTTCATTTCCTTGGTTCAGACTCCTTTCATTTCCTTGGATCAGTCTCCTTTCCTTCATTCAGTCTCCTTTCCTTCATTCAGTCTCCTTTCCTTTCATTTGCTTTCAGTCTCATTTCCTTTCATTTCCTTTGTTTCATTCAGTCTCTTTTCATTTCCTTTCTTTCAGTCTCCTTTCCTTCATTCATTCTCATTTCCTTTCCCTCATTCAGTCCCTTTCCCTCAGTTCCTGTACTTTCCTGTACCCTTGATAATATGTCCTATCCTCTGTCCCTACAACACCTTAACCTAGCCAACTCAATATTAGGAAGGTGTTCCTAATATTTGGTGTACTCAGTGTAGTTCTCTAATCATTCCCTGTAATGGGCCCAGTTTTTCAAAAGCTATCTATCTGGATTTAGGATTAAATTAATTGAAATACAATGAATAGAATGGACAAATAATTGACTTCAATGGGGACTCTCGTTCTATTCATTCGATTTCTATGCAGTTAATCCTATCCTATAGGCGAAATCCAGATAGATAACTTTTGAACAACTGGGCCCACATGATAGGGTGAAAAAACACAATTTGTAACTTAAGTTATCCTTTTTTTGTTAACCATTGTATTGAATTCTTGTAAGTAAGTGCACTTGGTTGCAGAGTAGCATGAAGTAGCCTAAGCCATTGTTGCTTTCACACACAAGTGTGACAAGTTTTGTAAGAGTCTTATGATAGTCAAAATGTAATTCTAAATAATTTTTCGATGCTATAAATGTTATTATATACACGGCCTGTTCTAGCACTTGTTTACCCATGTATTTATATTATACCTACCTAGTACTATTCTTCCGTTGTTACAGTAGTCATGATTCCATCTTGTTTCTGATCTCTCTGTATTGTGTCACTAGCCTTTGTAAGTGGATTGTAAGTTGGAAGTGGATGTATACCTCTGGCCTGGTTTCCTATCATTAAGGAACAACGGTCACGCAACTAACATCCTGTCTTCTATTTCCCAGCCTGGCGTTCCTGCGAGGAGAGTGGTCAGGAAGAAGGTTAAGGTGGACACCTCCAAGTTCATGACTCCTTACTTGGCCCACAGCCAGAAGATGCTGGACTTGTTCTCCTACGTAAGCAAGCCCAGGTCAACCAGGTCATGTTCATTAGGGCAAGACGTAGCAAAACGTTTTGAAACGGAAAGTTTGTGTTTCTTATTGGACAAGTCCAAGTAGTACCTTCTCTGTTTCTGTCAGTTTTTATCAGTTTATAGCATAATGAACACAACCCAGGTGATTGCTCCCCCCCCCCCCCCACACTGTTGTTCTGGCTCATCAGAGTTTGATTATGATGTTATGATGTACCTATGTGTCCCTAACAGAACAAGTACCGTCATGCCTATGACAAGGCTAAGGGGAAACCCTATGCCATCACGGCTGACACCCCTGAGATGATGAGGATCAAGAAGGCTCAGGAGCAGCTGTCTGAGGTATGGAGGCCTCCATTCTCTTCTATTCTGTCCACTTTTCTGATAGATATCATATATCTCAGTCTCAGTCAATTTTGCAATTTTTTTTGTTTAAACAACAACTTTATTTTATTTTCTAACACTTGACTCATTGCCCCTACCAGGTGAAGTACCGCATGGAGGGCAATAAGGTCAGGTGTACCAGTTTGTATGATGGAGAGGCTAGAGAGATCGCCCATGTCAAGCATGTCTCTGAGCTGATCAGCAAGGTTCTGTACAGGGCCAAGTGGGATGAGACAAAGGACAGGTACCTGCTGCCCCCTGATGCCCCGGAACTTGTCCTGGCTGTGAAGAACGCTGCCAACTACAGCAAGGTATCGTCATACTGAACCCTACTCAGTCGTATGAGATTATAACAATATTTTATATGTAGATTACTCAATTAAGATTACATTTTACTCAAAAAAAGGTAGCTAACTTGGTAGCTAAAAAGGGATCTAAAAAGGCAAGCTAACTTGTCATTTTATTTTTCTGTGTGATCAGAAACTGTACACGGAGCAATGGGATGAGGACAAGACCATGTGCTATCCTTACAGCGATTCTCCAGAGCTGCGCAGGGTGGCCAAGGCACAGGAGGTCCTCAGTGATGTGAGTACAGCAACTACAAACATATATTGTATTGTATTATATTCTTAACTACACGTTTACTAGTAATTACAAGTTAATATCAGTGTTATTAGATCAGTTGTATCAGAGATTAAGATAGTTATGTTTGACTTAACAACATTTCTTACTCTGACTAACTGTTGTCAATCATAAATATCCTCCTAAACAACAATATTCCCAGAATACAGTCTCTGCGTCAGTCAGTCAGTCCGTTGGCTGAGCCATGAGTGTGGTGGTTCTCTTTGTAATTCACTTAGAACAATTAATTGCTCACATCGCAGAAAGGCGCCCTACATCAATCACACTTCAGAAAAGTACAGTACACCCACCTTTTAAACCCTCTATTTTTTCTCTCTGAGCTTGTAGTTTTCTGTTACTCAGATGTCCTATATGGAACCATTTCCTTTGAGCAGATAAATAGGATGCAATTAAAATGGTCACTGCTTTCGCTCTTTATTTAAAGTGAGCTTCAGGTTTCCACTGATCCAGTTCATTTGTTTATCCAATTTATCCAATACCCTATCTCTGTGTCCAATAACCATGAAATAGAGGTCCATCTCACCATTCTGTTCTGTTTTTCTCCTACTCTGTTCTGTTTCTCTCCTACTCTGTTCATCTCATCATTCAGTTCCTGTCACCATTCTGTTCATTTCAATATTCTGTTCATCTCACCATTCTGTTCTGTTTCAACCCTACTCGGCAGATCCTGTACAAGAAGGGGCATGCTGAGCGAACGGCAAAGTACACATCTCTGGCTGTCCCTAATGATATGGAGCAGGCCAAGAAAAATTTTGAACAGCGCAGTGACGTAAGTGCTTCCACACACACACACACACACACACACACACGCACACACACACACACACACACATCACCATTCATCGACAATGGCTTTTCTGTCATTGTATCCATCAGTCACTCATCATCCTTGACAACATTATCATGTTGAAATGTATCATAGCCCTCAGCTATCGAGTCCTGACAGAGAGGGCAGGGGTGCTGTCAGTAACTGCTTGGCATGGGTGAAGTCTCACATCCCTCCAAGTCCCTCTCCAAGCCCTGCCGTCCCCAGCCCTGCCGTCCCCAGCCCTGCCGTCCCCAGCCCTGCCGTCCCCAGCCCTGCCGTCCCCAGCCCTGCCGTCCCCAGCCCTGCTGTCCTTGTCCCTGGGAGACAGAAAGGGATAACTGGCACCTGCTCCATGATATTACTGGAGGGCAGCAGCCCTGTTCTGGACACAGAAAGGGATAACTGGCACCTGCTCCATGATATTACTGGAGGGCAGCAGCCCTGTTCTGGACACAGAAAGGGATAACTGGCACCTGCTCCATGATATTACTGGAGGGCAGCAGCCCTGTTCTGGACACAGAAGGGGATAACTGGCACCTGCTCCATGATATTACTGGAGGGCAGCAGCCCTGTTCTGGACACAGAAGGGGATAACTGGCACCTGCTCCATGATATTACTGGAGGGCAGCAGCCCTGTTCTGGACACAGAAAGGGATAACTGGCACCTGCTCCATGATATTACTGGAGGGCAGCAGCCCTGTTCTGGACACAGAAAGGGATAACTGGCACCTGCTCCATGATATTACTGGAGGGCAGCAGCCCTGTTCTGGACACAGAAAGGGATAACTGGCACCTGCTCCATGATATTACTGGAGGGCAGCAGCCCTGTTCTGGACACAGAAAGGGATAACTGGCACCTGCTCCATGATATTACTGGAGGGGAGCAGCCCTGTTCTGGACACAGAAAGGGATAACTGGCACCTGCTCCATGATATTACTGGAGGGCAGCAGCCCTGTTCTGGACACAGAAAGGGATAACTGGCACCTGCTCCATGATATTACTGGAGGGGAGCAGCCCTGTTCTGGACACAGAAAGGGATAACTGGCACCTGCTCCATGATATTACTGGAGGGCAGCAGCCCTGTTCTGGACACAGAAAGGGATAACTGGCACCTGCTCCATGATATTACTGGAGGGCAGCAGCCCTGTTCTGGACACAGAAAGGGATAACTGTCACCTGCTCCATGATATTACTGGAGGGCAGCAGCCCTGTTCTGGACACAGAAAGGGATAACTGGCACCTGCTCCATGATATTACTGGAGGGCAGCAGCCCTGTTCTGGACACAGAAAGGGATAACTGGCACCTGCTCCATGATATTACTGGAGGGCAGCAGCCCTGTTCTGGACACAGAAAGGGATAACTGGCACCTGCTCCATGATATTACTGGAGGGCAGCAGCCCTGTTCTGGACACAGAAAGGGATAACTGGCACCTGCTCCATGATATTACTGCAGGGCAGCAGCCCTGTTCTGGACACAGAAAGGGAGCAACGTATAATTTTGTTTAGAATTATTTTTTAAGGAACATTTTGACTGATAATATTTGTTGTCTTTCTTGATTGTTTCTTACCATATTTGTGCTGTAGTTATTGGGGCAAAGCTTCAGTTCTTCTTACTGTAGTTATTGAGGCAAAGATTCAGTTCTTATTACTGTAGTTATTGAGGCAAAGCTTTAATTCTTCTTATTGTAGTTATTGAGGCAAAGCTTCAGTTCTTCTTATTGTAGTTATTGAGGCAAAGCTTTAATTCTTCTTATTGTAGTTATTGAGGCAAAGCTTTAGTTCTTCTTACTGTAGTTATTGAGGCAAAGCTTTAATTCTTCTTACTGTAGTTATTGAGGCAAAGCTTTAATTCTTCTTACTGTAGTTATTGAGGCAAAGCTTCAGTTCTTCTTATTCTAAATTACCCCAATGTCTGACTTTTCCTTGCCTTTATCTTGCAGCTCAAGTACCATGAGGACTACAACAAGAACGTCAAGGGCCACTGGTGTGAGACGCCCTACATTGAGGTGGCTGTTGCCAGGGTAGCTATGGACAACCTTAGCAATGTAAGAGCCCACTATCGTGTAGCATATGATTAGTTATTGGCATAGTGACATAACATTGTGTTCATCAAATCATAACACATTTAATATCTATATTTAATCCATTTGTCTTTTTTCAATTCAGAAAATGTACACGGCTGCGTATGAAGACATAAAAGACCAAATCAATTTTATGCAAACCGAGACGCCAGAATACAAACAGCACAAGAAGGCTGGTCACGCTGCTAGCTCGGTGAGTCTATAAGCCCTCAGAGGGACATAAAGGAGAACACACACACGACACACACACAAAAACACACTCACGTACACACACACACACACATCAAACCAACTAGCTAATCAACCAACCAAACAGCCTACTGCTTCTCTCAGAGAAAGGAAGCAGGGTAAGTGAGTGTATTTTTATAGATCCATCTGATGCGGCTGCAGGCAGATAGACACACTGGGTTGACCTGTGACCTTGTCTGAACAGAGCGTCAGTCAAAACCATGACTCTTTTGTCACGCAGACATCAGGATGTGTCCACACATGTTCCGTACTCAGATAAATTACAAATAGTTGTCTTGTCAGACAGTAGTTGAAAGACATTTAGGCTATGCCGTAGCTAGTAACAAAACTCTAGCTTTCGTGAAGGAGTCACTGTTTCTTAGCACTTATCAATCAAATGTAAACACTCTTCACACCGTGGCTTCATTCACATACCAACGCATGCTGACATGTCAATCCAAAATCTGCTATGGTGATGAGTAATCGTATTAACCTTTCCATGAATCGCTTTATCACAGTAAAATTAACACATCATGTATTGACTTGTGCCCGTTTTCCTCTCCTCAGATCAAATACAAGAAGGATTACGAGAACAGCAAATCGGTAGCTGACTACAACGTTCTCCCAGCCACAGACAACCCTCTGCTCAGGCAGCTGAGATACGCTGGCACCATCTTGAGTGACGTAAGTGTCCAAGTCGGGGAGACTGAACCATTGGTCCAAACAGGTGTCATACTGAAATAGAGAGAAGATACAGCAAGCTAAACAATCACGTCTCTTCCACGAGAGGCAGTCATTAGTTACAGAAAACCATTCAGTATCCCATCCCATGTTCTAGCTGATTACAACAGATATCTTTCATCTCCTTTCTCAGCAGTCGCTACTCCTGTTTCAAATTAGCTTGTATAGTGTTTATTAGTACACTTTTAGCTAGACAGTTGGCAGTTTGTTAGACAAGGTAACGGTTTTAACAGCAGATTCCCACTAGTTAAGTGGTAACGGTGAGTAATGGGGAACCCCCTTTAACTTAATCATCATATTACTGGGGATAATTCTGACAACGTGGATGCCTGTATACTATAGTTAACCGACTGGAGGTGTAACATGACCCCAAGCACTACTTTAATGAGTCTACTTAGTTACTAGTCACTCACTATCAATTTGTGTTAAGAATTACTGTAGCTATTCACAGAACCTTATATTTGGATATAAGATCCTTTTGAAGAAGTTCATCGATTGAAAGCCAAATAACTTTGATTTGTATTTGAGATATAAAACTCTAGTTTTAGTGTCATTATTTTCTGTTCAACATTTCTCCTCTGATCACTACCTTTGCAGAAAGTCTACAAGGCCAGCTATGAGAAATCGAGGGGGTCAAGTATCAACTACTGTGACACGCCCAAGTTCAAGATGGACTCTGTTGTACAACAGTTCAGTGACGTGAGTATTCCCTTCACTGATGTTGTTGATAATGTTTTGAATGTTTTAATTGCTCAACAAATCATTGTACCGTAAGAATGGCAGCAACAAGCTTAACTGAACTTTCAAAGTGGATTTCCTTTATTCATTGTACAGTTGAAGTCGGAAGTTTACATACACTTAGGTTGGAGTCATTAAAACTTGTTTTTCAACCACTCCACACATTTCTTGTTAACAAACTGTAGTTTTGGCAAGTTGGTTAGGACATCTACTTTGTGCATGACACAAGTCATTTTTCCAACAATTGTTTACAGACAAATTATTTCACTTATAATTCACTGTATCACAATTCCAGTGGGTCAGAAGTTTACATACACTAAGTTGACTGTGCCTTTATCACAGCTTGGAAAATTCCAGAAAATTATGTCATGGCTTTAGAAGCTTCTGATAGGCTAATTGACATCATTTGAGTCATTTGGAGGTGTACCTGTGGATGTATTTCAAGGACTACCTTCAAACTCAGTGCCTCTGCTTGACATCACAGTAAAATCAAAAGAAATCAGCCAAGACCGCAGAAAAAGATTGTAGACCTCCACAAGTCTGGTTCATCCTTGGGAGAAATTCTCAAACACCTGAATGTACCACGTTCATCTGTACAAACAATAGTACGCAAGTATAAACACCATGGGACCACGCAGCTGTCATACCGCTCAGGAAGGAGACGCGTTCTGTCTCCTTGAGATGAACGTACTTTGGTGCGAAAAGTGCAAATCAATCCCAGAACAACAGCAAAGGACCTTGTGAAGATGCTGGAGGAAATAGGTACAGAAGTATCTATATCCACAGTAAAACTGTCCTATATCGACATAACCTGAAAGGCCGCTCAGTAAGGAAGAAGCCACTGCTCCAAAACCGCAATAAAAAAGCCAGACTACGGTTTGCAACTGCACATGGGGACAAAGATCGTACTTTTTGGAGAAATGTCCTCTGGTCTGATGAAACAAAAATAGAACTGATTGGCCATAATGACCATCGTCATGTTTGGAGGAAAAAGGGGGAGGCTTTCAAGCCGAAGAACACCATCCCAACCGTGAAGCACGGGGGTGAAAGCATCATGTTGTGGGGGTGCTTTGCTGCAGGAGGGACTGGTGCACTTCACAAAATAGATGGCATCATGAGGGAGGAAAATTCTGTGGATATATTGAAGCAACATCTCAAGACGTGAGTCAGGAAGTTAAAGCTTGGTCACAAATGGGTCTTCCAAATGGACAATGACCCAAAGCATAATTCCAAAGTTGTGGCAAAATGGCTTAAGGACAACAGGGTCAAGGTATTGGAGTGGCCATCACAAAGCCCCGACCTCTATCCCATAGAAAATTTGTGGGCAGAACTGAAAAGGCGTGTGCGAGAAAGGCCTACAAACCTGACTCAGTTACACCAGCTCTGTCAGGAGGAATGTTCCAAAATTCACCCAACTTATTGTGGGAAGCTTGTGGAAGGCTACCCGAAATGTTTGACCCAAGTTAAACAATTTAAAGGCAATGCTACCAAATACTAATTTAGTGTATGTAAACTTCTGACCCACTGGGAATGTGATGAAAGAAATAAAAGCTGAAATAAATCATTCTCTCTACTATTATTCTGACATTTCACATTCTTAAAATAAAGTGGTAATCCTAACTGACCTAAGACAGGGAATGTTTACTAAGAATAAATGTCAGGAATTGTGAAAACTGAGTTTAAATGTATTTGGCTAAGGTGTATGTAAATTTCCGACTTCAACTGTATTGTTTGAGGCAAATGGATCTTACATGGATTCATGTGTACTTCTTCCGTCCCCCCTCACAGGCACATTATAAAGACAAGTATGAGAACGAGGTGAAGGGCCACTATATTGGCAGCTATGAGGATATCTACACACAACACTGCAAGAAAATGGAGGAGATCAAGAGCGAAGTAAGTAGTGGTTTTGTCTTGTTTTCTCCTCTATTATATGGTTAAGAGTAAAACATTGGTTTTGTCTTGTTTTCTCCTCTGTTAAGGGTGTCATTTGGGATCCATGCATTGTATTTTTACTGTACAACAGGTCAGTTCACTCTGAATGATTAGAAAGTAACAGTCTTTTCTTTTGTCTTTTCAGCAAAACTACAAAGCTGATTATGAGGACATCAAGACAAGATGTTTCTTTCCTCAAACCATGTCCCCAGAATATGAAGCTCATAAGAAAGTTGCCCAGTGTAAAGATGTAAGGAAATGGTGGAAACTAGAACCAGTCAGTTGCAGTATGATGAGCATGGACAAGACCTTTCCATTGAACATTAGATTGACAGAATTATTTGATTTTGGTTAACATTGTCTTCATTTTGTTCTTGGTATTGATGTGCATTATTGCTTAAATATATCATGAGGGGATGAGGTATATGGCCAATATACCATGGCCAAGGGCTGTTCTTATGCACAATGCAACACGGAGTGCCTGGATACAGCCCTTAGCAGTGATATATTGGTCATATACCACAAACCCCTGAGGTGCTTTATTGCTATGATAAACTACTTACCAACATATTTAGAGCAGTAAAATGAACCGTTTTGTCATACATGTGGTATACGGTCTGATATACCATGGCTGTCAGTTAATCAGCATTCAGGGCTCGAACCATCCAGTTTATAAATGACATCTTTCATGTGCGTTGTTTCATTTTGCAGAAAGTGTACCGGCAACATCCGGGTACGGTGAAGTTTACGCAAGTGACAGACTCGCCTGTTCAAGTGCAAGCTGCCATCAACGCCAAACAGCTGAGTGACGTATGTATTCAACTTTTACTACAGACCAGACGATTATTCCGTTCAATATTAACTAGTTACGCTAAAGAATTACAATTACATCTGTCTGTCTAGCTTAGAAAATAGGTATTTTGACCTCAGTGGGACAACCTGTTAAAAATATGTGACATCATTTTGTTAGAGTTTATGAACAAATGCTGGAAAAGAGATGTCGGTTGAGCTGTTGCCATGACACTAAAGGTTCTTGATAGCTGTTGCTTGAAAATGTGCTCATTCATCTACACAACACTTTTTGTGTTTGTTTATTTAACTTTATTTAACTGGGCAAGTCAGGTAAGAACACATTCTTATTTACAATGACAGCCTACCCCGGCCAAACCCTAACCCGGACGACGCTGGATCAATTGTGCTCCGCTCTATGGGACTCCCAATCACGTCCAGTTGTGATACAGCCTGGATTCGAAACAGGGTGTCTGTAGTGACACCTCCAGCATTGCCAAGTCGCAGTTGTAAATGAGAACTTGTTCTCAACTGGCCTACCTGGTTAAATAAAGGTGAAATTAAAAAATAAAAAAAAACTGAGATGCTGTGCCTTAGACCACTGCGCCACTCTGGAGCCCCACATAACCCAGCTGTCTTCCTGCAAACGCCATGGAAACCAGAGAGCCCTATCTCTCTCTCTGTAGTATTAATAGCAACATGCGTTCAGTCTGATGAAAATAACCCCTAGTCTCACGAGAGGAGGGGGGGCTGACAGTTGCGACAACTCTTGGCTTCCTACTCCTCACAGACAGGCAGCACTGCCCTCTAGTGGTGTGAAACAACCCCGGTAGTACTCATCTTGTTCACAAGGAGTCCCTATAGCTCTACTCAGCTCTACTCAGCTCTATGCACATTTTACCTGACTGTGCTGTATTTTCATGTGTTTTCATGTGGTTCTTCCTCTGTTTTCCAGCTCAACTATCACGCAGCGTATGAGTTGGATAAGTTTAAGTGTGCCCTGCCCCCAGACTACCCCTTCTTCCTCCAGTCCAGAGCCAATGCATATAACCTTAGTGATGTAAGTGCAATTCTGTTGATGATAATGTAGGTCATGTTCTGTTGATGATTATGTAGAAAAATGTATTTTTGTGATAATGTTCTGTTGATGATACTGCAGATAATGTTCTGTTGATGATACTGTAGATAATGTTTTTAATTGAATTTGTTATAAGATGATTAGAAAATTCTGTGCTTGTATTGACATAATTTCACAGTCATTACATTCGGTTATTGTTGACCCTCCTTGGATAAACCCTCCTGATCTTTAATTGTATGATACTAATATCCTAAATGTATTTATTCCCTCTGTGCAGAGTTGTTATAGGCATGAGTGGGAGAACGTGAAAGCCAAGCAGTTCGAGGTCAAGGGTGATGCTATCTCGATCCTTGCAGCCCGTGCCCACACAAACATAGCGAGTGATGTGAGTAGGCATGCACTGAAAGTAACATCTACACATACATGCAATGTTATTGTTCATACTGATCAATGCTGACTGTTTCCTTTTGTATCCTGTGTAGTAAAGGCCTTGACATGCTCTTTGCCCTCAGGTCAAATACAAGAAGGAATTTGAGAAGAACAAGGGAAAGATGGTGGGAGCCCTCAGCATCCATGACGACCCCAAGATGCTACACTCCATGCACGTGGCCAAAATCCAGAGTGATGTAAGTCATTTTCCTTCCCAAGGACTACAGATTAGACTACAAATGAGCTGTCTATCATAATCTGGAACATTTCCAAAAATGTTAGTTAAAGTACATTGTCCCTGTCAAATAAACCTAATAAAGTAAATTCCACTGAGTTTTGGTATAAAACAGAAAGATGAGGACTGTGTCTGTCAGTGTGAAAGGGCTATTAGGGCTCACTGTGACTCATCTCAACTTTATATTAAGTAAACACTTTTTTGCCATGGAGAGAATGTCGTGCCTCACCTTCTGATTCTCTCAAACTCTCTCCACAGCGCGAGTACAAGAAGAACTATGAGAAGACAAAAACAAAGTACATCACCACGCTGGACATGATGTCTAACACCCTGGCCAAGAAGTCCCAGGGTATCGCCAGCATGGCCGGCTATAGAACCATCCACAACCGCTACCTCCTTCCTCATGACGCCATGTCGCTGGACCTGGCCAAGAAGGCCAACATCATCCAGAGTGACGTAAGATTGATCTGATGGATTGATCAAATTGATTGATTGATTGATTGGTCTAATAGATTAATTGATTTGTTTATTAATGTGTTCATTAATTGATTGGTTTGGTTTTATCCTAGTAAACATCTGGGGAAAAGGTTATAATGGCATTGCAGCATTATACACAGTGTAAATATAATGAAAGTTATTCTCACACTACTTTATGACTCCTCCCTTCACTACAGAATGAATACCATTCAGACTACAACAACTCCACCAAGGGCTCTGGTTGGGTCGCCTTCGGCTCCATGGAAGTGGAGAAGGCCAAGAAAGCTGGAGATATCCTCAATGAGGTAGCTACCACTACATGATCTAGTTTAATATACCGGTCTAGTTGTCATAATGCAGTAAATACAAAGGAAGCCGTACTCACCAGAGCTCTCACAATAGAAACAGCATTAGTGGTAATATATTTTTAATTGTGTAAAGTCTTTTCTCGCCTTGACAATTTAAAAACACATGAAAATTGGTTTAATCTGCTTTGACATAATATTTGTACCCTTGATCCTCCACTTCAGAGAAAGTACCGTCAGCACCCAGACACTGTCCCCTTCACCTCCATCGCTGATCACCCCGTCATGATGCAGGCCCAGGTCAACCAGATAATGAGGAGTGATGTGAGTTTTATTGCATGATAGTTGACATTGTGATCTGTCTTCATTCCCGAACACAGATTCATCTCAGTGCTGGATGAAAAAGCTATTTCAACTGAGCTTCTGTGTCGAGTAAACTGGGTAATTCATGAAGGTTACGTGCTGTATTCAACTTAGTTTTTATATCAGTAATTCATTTCTGTGGATGGAAAACCTATTTTAGGGTTTGTGTAGCTACTCATTTTAATGAGTATTCTTCTTCCCTTGCAGCTTCACTACAAGAAGGGCCTTGAGGAGATCCACCAGAAGTACTCGCTGCCCCATAATGACCCCCAGTTCCTTCAGGCCAAATGCAACGCCTACAACATCAGCAAGGTATTGTTGACCAAGACCAGAGCCCTTGGTGGAGTTGCCTTATATTCATATTTAATTTAATAAATTATCAAATGTATTATCGCGTTATCGTCGCCTGCCCACTACTCTACAGTGTTTAGACATCTTTCCTCTCAATGCTGCTGTGCCTTCTTGGGTGTACGCTACATGCATTTACTGTGTTATATTAGTGTCTCATGGAAATAGTGTATTCATTTACCGTATTGGTTTATTTCAGAACTACTACAAGCAGAGCTGGGAGAAAACCATTGCAAAGGGCTACGACATGAGGCCTGATGCTATCTCTGTCATCCATGCTAAGCACGGCAGACACATTGCCAGTGATGTAAGTACACAATAAATTGCCAGGACAACATCAAATCAAATGTAATTTGTTTGGTCGCATACACATATTTAGCAGATATTTTAGCGAAATGTTTGTGTTCCTAGCTCCAACAGCGCAGTAATATCTAACAATACAGAACAATACACACACATTTTAAAAGTAAAATAATAGAATAAAAAAATATAGAAATATTAGGATGAGCAATGTCCGAAGTATAATTTTATATATATATATATATATATATATATATATATATATATATATATATATATATATATACAGTACTAGTCAACAGTTTGGACACACCTACTCATTCAAGGGTTTTTCTTTATTTTACTATTTTCTACATTGTAGAACTATGAAATAACACATATGGAATCATGTAGTAACCAAAAAGTGTTAAACAAATCAAAATATATTTTATATTTGAATTTCTTCAAATTAGCCACCCTTTGCCTTGATGAAAGCTTTGCACACTCTTGACATTCTCTCAACCAGCTTCATGAGGTAGTCACCTGGAATTTAAATGAACAGTGGTGCCTTGTTCAAAGTTAATTTGGGGAATTTCTTTCCTTCTTAATGCATTTAGGACAATCACTTATGTTGTGACAAGGTACAGTAGGGGTGGTATATACAGAAATTAGCCCAATTTGGTAAAATACCAAGTTCATATTATGGCAAGAGCAGCTCAAATAAGCAAAGAGAAGCGACAGTCCATCAATACTTTAAGACATGAAGATCAGTCAATCTGGAACATTTCAAGAAATGATATACTGTACATATGAAGTGAGTAAAACAGTATGTAAATATGATTTCTGTGACCAGCGTTCCATTATTAAAGTGGCCAGTGTTCCGTGACTATGTACATAGGGCAGCAGCCTCTACGGTGCATGGTAGAGTAACCAGGTGGTCACACTCTTTTAAGTTCAGGGTAGGGTACTGGGTGGGGGCTGTACAGTATGTCGTCCACATATAGGCTACGTTGAATAGTGTCACATCTGATTATTATTTTACTTCTTCCTTTCAGATCCAGTACAAGAAAGACTATGTGAAGGGAAAGGGCAAACAAATCGGCTGCCGCACTCTTCAGGATGACCCCTTACTGGTGCACTACATGGAGGTGGCCAGGTTGCAGAGTGACAAGAACTACAAGAAGGACTACCACAAGTCCAAGCTGAAGTTCCACTCTCCAGTTGACATGATGAGTGTTGTACATGCCAAGCACGCCTCCACAGTGCAGACCTTTGCTGGCTACAGGAAGATCCAGCACCACTACAGTCTTCTGCCTGGGGCCATGAACCTTGAGCTGGCTCGCACCATGAACACCAATGCCAGTGATGTAAGTAGTTTGACTCCTACACAGGGAAAGAACAAAAGGATTTCCCGCACTGGCCTGAAGGGCTAGTAGACTGATTTTCTACCAGCACAGGTTTCATTCTACTAGCCCCGGTGACATTCTACTAGCCCCGGTTACATTCTGCTAGCCCCGGTGACATTCTACTAGCCCCGGTGGCATTCTACTAGCCCACATTCTACTATCCCCGGTGACATTCTACTAGCCCCGGTGACATTCTACTATCCCCGGTGACATTCTACTAGCCCCGGTGACATTCTACTAGCCCCGGTGACATTTTTACTAGCTCAGGTGATATTCTACTAGCCCAGGTGATATTCTACTAGCCCAGGTGATATTCTACTAGCCCAGGTGACATTCTACTAGCCCATGTGATATTCTACTAGCCCAGGTGATATTCTACTAGCCCAGGTGATATTATACTAGCCCAGGTGATATTATACTAGCCCAGGTGATATTCTACTAGCCCAGGTGACATTTTACTAGCCCAGGTGACATTCTACTAGCCCCGGTGACATTCTACTATCCCCGGTGACATTCTACTAGCCCCGGTGACATTCTACTAGCCCCGGTGACATTTTTACTAGCTCAGGTGATATTCTACTAGCCCAGGTGATATTCTACTAGCCCAGGTGATATTCTACTAGCCCAGGTGATATTATACTAGCCCAGGTGATATTCTACTAGCCCAGGTGATATTCTACTAGCCCAGGTGATATTCTACTAGCCTAGGTGATATTCTACTACTAATCTGTGCCATGCTGTATTTGAAAAGACAACATTTCACTTGCCTGGTGGGCTAGTTGGGCACATTTTCTATTAGCCTGATTTGAAAAAAACTTCAACTTGTAAGTTGTAATGCTGCATCTTTGGTTTTTACAGTCGTGGCAATTTGCAGCATTTCTCACATGGTTTCCTCCCCTTGCCGGATGCAGGTGAACTACAAAGCGGATTGGGAGAACTCTGTGAAGGGAACTGGCTGGATCCCCATCGGATCCATTCCTGTGGAGCTAGCCAAGCAGGCCGGGGCTGTTCTGGATGAGCACAAGTACAGACAGCACCCTGAAAACTTTAAATTCACCAGCAAGATGGACGGCATGAATATGGAGTTGTGCAAGCATAACCAAAAGATCATGAATGTTGTGAGTAGTACTTACTTACTAGAAAGGCCACCAATCAGATATCTAGTTGTCCATTGAATTGAATTTGTCTATTTAATGTGTTTTTTTTTAAATGTCTTGTTTGTGTTGCACCAAATTGAATTGAACTGATCTGAACAAAACTGCTGATTGAAATATATGGCGTTATGATGTTATTTTTTTGCAGCAAGAATATAAAGCCAGTGGAGAGAAGTTCCTGCACACTTACAATCTCCCTGCAGATGCACCAGAGTTTATGCAAGCCAAACACAATGCTGTCAACATCAGCAAGGTTGGTTAAATGTTGATCACTGTCCATATTATTATACAACTATGCTATTATACACATTCAATACCCATATATATTAATTATCCATGCCATGTGCCTGTATTACTATATAATTGGTTATATGATGAATGATCACAGAACTGTTAGCCATTTTTGTAATTCTATCAGTAACTTACTATATAAACTGAATACAGTAGATTACCATAAAATGCACAGTAAAATACTGTCAATGTGTTTTACAGTATTAATTATGGTGCATTGTGGGAAAATGTCGTGGGCGGGGAAAGAGTCTCTGTTAATGAACATATTTTAAAGCGTCCCATGTAAGAGCCTGTATTTGTTGCATCTGTGAGTGAGAATGCTGTACCTCCACAGAATACGGTAATATACTGTATTTTAGGAATTCTGCAAACCTTGTCCTGAAACTCGACAATAACTTACTGGCCAATTGCTGCCAGTAATTTACTGTAATTCACAATACAGTACCATCTGACATTTCTGGAGTGCCAGAAACCTTTTGAACTCTATTGGGTGCAAGGTATTGTTGTTTCTCACTCATATTTTGAGGCGTGTTTTGTAAGAGGCTTTATTTTTTTGTACCCGTTAGTGAGAGTGCTGTAACAATTTAAGTTACATGTGGTAGTAATTCCCTAACCATTAAATGTATATAGGGAACAGATCACGGTGGTAGGGGGTCTTAAACCTTTTAATGGTTGAATATTTACCCGTGTCCAATTGATCTGTTTTGCCCTGTAATCACGGCCAGTTGGGAAGCCAAAAACGAGAGCACTACATAAATCAAATGCGCTCAAAACACTGAACATAACAAAAGTAAAGCGCATAATAAAACACCACAATAACATGAAGCAATTACACACAAAACATGATGGGAAACAGAGGGTTAAATACAAGTAGATTGATTGGGGAAATGAAAACCAGGTGTGTATGGAAACAAGACAAGACAAATGGAAATAGGAAAAATGAAGCGGCGATGGCTAGAAAGCTGGTGACGTTGACCGCCGAACACCGCCCGAACAAGGAGAGGAGCCGACTTCGGAGAAAGTCGTGGCAGTACACCCCCCCCCCCCCCCTGACGCGCGGTTCCAGCCGACGCCAGCCTCGAGGACGACCCGGAGGACAAGGCGCAGGGCGATCCAGCCGGCAACGGGGAAACTTCCGCAGCAGTTCAGGATCCAAAACATCTGCAACCGGAACCCAGCACCTCTCCTCCGGCCCGTACCCCTTCCACTCCACGAGGTACAGAAGCCTCGAATCCAGGATGGAATGAACAATGTACGGCGGGGGCCCTTCGATGTCCAAAGGGGGCGGAGGAACCTCCCGCACCTCAGATTCCTGGAGCGGACCAGCCACCACCGGCCTGAGGAGAGACACATGGAACGAGGGGTTAATACGATAATCGGCCTCCCATGTCTCCTCTGCGCGCCTAAACCAGTCGTCCACCGCAGGAGTCTCGGTCTGACCCTGATGCCATGGTGCCAGAACCGGCTGGTAACACAATACGCACTGAAAGGGGGAGAGGTTAGTGGAGGAGTGGCGAAGCGAGTTCTGTGCCATCTCGGCCCTAACCCTAGACACTGTCGTTCGTGAAAACCCCAGGAGGATTGCTGTTTCTGAGATACTGGAACTGACGCGCCTGGCACCAACGATCATACCACGCTCAAAGTCGCTTAGGTCACTCGTTTTTCCCATTATAACGTTCAATCAAACAGTAACTAAATGCCTGTCTGCCTGCTTTATCTAGCAAGCCACGGCCATCTGACTCACTGTCTGTAGGAGCGAACGATTTTCGTGTCCTGGGTGGTGTACCTAATAAACTTGCTACTGAGTGTGTATATAATTTTGAATGCTTTTAAATACACTTAATATACACATATTCATTGACCATTTTGCATTAATTGAAATGTGCTCATGACTGTAAGTAATGTGTTTATTTCTCGTTCTCCTCATCACAGAACTATTACACATACGCTCACCGTCAAGACATTCTCAAAGGACATCAGGTGAAGGCAGATGCCATCCCCATCCTCGCTGCCAGGGCCTGCACTAATATTGCCAGCAATGTACGTATGAATTGGAAGGAAGTGGAAGAATTGGAAGGAAGTGGAAATCTGTATTTGGGTTTATTGGTCATAATTGACCATAATCATGACATGTTATTCGTGGTACCTACATTCATCATTGTATTTCCTGTACAGTACAAGTATAAGCTGGCGTACGAGAAGGGAAGAGGCAAGCATGTCGGCTTCCGCAATGTTAAGGACGACCCCTTGCTGGTGCACTACATGGAGGTGGCTAAAATGCAGAGTGAGCAGAACTACAAGAAAGACTACCACAAGTCCAAGCTGAAGTATCACTCTCCAGTTGACATGATGAGTCTTGTGCATGCTAAGCACGCCTCCGCAGCACAGACCTTTGCTGGCTACAGGAAGAGCCTTCACAACTACACTCTTCTCCCTGAGGCTATGCCTATTCAGCTGGCTCACACCATGATGGAGATCCAGAGCAACGTGAGTTCATTTCAATACCTGATACCTGCCCTGATATCTGTCCTGTCCTGATACCTGTCCTGATACCTTCCTGTCCTGTCCTGATACCTGTACTTATACCTGTCCAGTCCTTATACCAGTCCTGATACCTACATGTCCTGCCCTGATACCTACCCTGATACCTGTTCTTAATACCTGTTGTGATACATTTCCTGTTTCCCTGTGTGTCTCTACAGAACGCCTACAAGTCCGACTACAACAACATGTACAAGGGTTCTGGCTGGGTTCCTATTGGCTCTATGCAGGTAGAGTTGGCTAAGACAGCCATGGCAGCCCGAGATGAGCAAGGCTACCGTGTGCACCCCAGCACCCTGAAGTTCACCAGTCTGACTGGCCAGATGAGCATGGCCCTTGCCATGACCAACACCAAGCTACTTGATGATGTAAGAAAAAACAACTTTGTTTATCGTTTATTAGGATCAAATGTGAGTATTTATTCCCTAATATGGATGTTGAATGTGATTACCTGGTTCTGTCTCTCTTTGAAGGCTTCATACAGAGCATCTGGTGAGAAGTTCAAGCACACCTACAACCTGCCTGCAGACAGCCCCCAGTTCCTCCAGGCCAAGTGCAACGCTCAGACCATGAGCGAGGTCAGTACACACACACACTCACACAACCACACAAGCACACGCACACACACAGACACATACATACACTCACACACACATACATACAGTCACACAAAAACACACACACAAACACAGAAACACACACACACAGACTCAATTTCTCTTGCATTTTAAAGATGTACAAGTTTTGCGATGTTTGACTGTGTTTGACTGGTTTCTTTGTTTCCTTCTAGTCTCACTACAAGCACAAGTGGGTGGAAGATATTGCCAAAGGATACGACATGAAGCCAGATGCTATCTCTGTCATCCATGCTAAGCACGGCAGACATATTGCCAGTGATGTAAGGACACAATAAACCCTTTTTTCTAAAGTGATCTACCTGGATTTCACCTATCAGATTAAACACATAGAAATAGAATGAATACAACGGACGAATCATCAATGTTATTATTTGAACCTTTATTTAACTAGGCAAATCAATTCAAAACAAAGTCTTATTTACAATGACAGCCTAAAAAGGCAAAAGGCATCTTGTGGTGACCGGTGTTTGGATAAAAAAAATAAGAATGTAGGACAAAACACACATCAAGCATTCTTCTTACCGAACCACATGGCCTTTGTTTTAGAGGTGTTCAGAACAAGGATAAGGGCAGAGAAAGTTTGTTGGACACTAAGAAAGCTTTGTTGTAGAGTGTTTACCAAAGAATCAGAGGAAGTGCTAGCTAAGTATAATACTGTATCATCGACATATAAATGGATGAGAGAGCTTCCTACTGCCTGAGCTATGTTGTTGATGTAAATTGAGAAGAGCGTGGTGCCTAGGATGGAGCCTTGGGGTACTCCCTTGGTGACAGGTAGTGGCTGTGACAGCAGATGTTCTAACTTTACACACTGCAGCGAGAGGTAGTGAGAGAGGTAGTTAGCAAACCAGGCCTAAGACCCCTCAGAGATACCAATACTCCTTAGCCGACCCACAAGAATGGAATGGTCTACTGTATCAAAAGCTTTGGCCAAGTCAATAAAATAGCAGCACAACATTGCTTAGAATCAAGAGCAGTGGTGACATTCTTCAGGACCTTTAAGGTTGCAGTAACACATCCATAACCTAAGTGGAAATCAGATTTCATACCAGAGAGAACACTATAGACATCAAGAAAGCCAGTCAGTTGATTATTGACACATTTTTCCAAAAAATGTTATTAACAGGGCCAGATATTGGCGTGTAACAGTTAGGATCAGCTTGATCTCCCCCTTTAAATATTGGACGTACCGTGGCTGCCTTCCAGGCACTGGGAACCTCCCCAGAGAGGTTTTACCTTTATTTAACTAGGCAAGTCAGTTAAGAACAAATTCTTATTTTCAATGACCGGAATGTTCTTCACTGACTTGCCTAGTTAAATAAAGGTAAAATATATTTTTTTTTAAATGACGGCCTAGGAACAGTGGGTTAACTGCCTGTTCAGTGTGCAAAACAACAGATTTGTACCTTGTCAGCTCAGGGATTTGAACTTGCAACCTTTCGGTTACTAGTCCAACGCTCTAACCAGTAGGCTACCCTGCCGCCCCTTAAAGAAGAAAGGATCTAAACCAGGGGTGTCAAAGTCAAATGGACGGAGGGCCAAATAAAAAAATCAGCTACAAGACGAGGGCCGGACTGTTCGAATGTTCATTGAAAAATTTTTAAATGACGCATATAGTCTAGTGAACCTAATTGAACCTACTGAAAACCTAACAAATATATTACAATATGATCAGATAAATAAAGCAATATTTTCTTATGGCTCTGTCAGTAATCTTTAATTTTCAACAGACACAAAAGACAAATTTCCTTTATATAAATATCCCCATAACATGAACATTAAATGAAAGAAACCGGTATTCAAGGCACCATCAGTAGACTATATTTTCTATTTTAGCAAAAGTGGGCTAAATTTACTTCAAAGAAAAAACAATAATAGCAATTTTCTATCATCCACTCAACTGAAATATTTTTAAAATATAATTGGATTGAAATACAAAAAAATAAAGTGCAAAAATCTATTAATCAAAAACAACACTTTGTTTAAGGAGAAGTAACATGCAGTGAAAACAAATATTAAATTTTAACTTTTAAACTTGAACTGAGTAAAAACTCTAAATATGTGATTGCACAGTAATGTTCACTTGTTTGAGGTTGAGGGTGATACTTGGTGGTGTCCCATCTTTTCCACAAGTTCATCAATGTTCGGGGTAAGGCTCTGAGCTGAAGAAATCCTCAGAATTGAGTGGAGGTGTTCAGCAGTAAGTCGACTTCTGTGTGATGTTTTGTTCAGGTTCATCAAAGAAAACAGTTGTTCACACAGGTATGTGCTGCCAAACATAGACAACGTTTGAGCAGCCTGGATGCGCAGCTGGGGCATTGTGCCGGGGAGGAAACGGGCGAACTCCGCAGCACCCACTGCCGCATATTTTGCCCTCAGTGCATCATTGCATTGGAGGTCAATCAACTCCATTTGGAGGTTTGGTGGTGAGCTTTCCACGTCAACAGCAAATGGGTTACCGAGCAGTTCCAACCTGCTTTTTTGTGCTTCAAAGTCAGCAAATCGGCGTCGAAAGTCAGCGGCAAGCATACCTATTTTATCAGCCAACTGTGTGCTCGGGAACGCACTGGTAGAGAGCTTCTCTTTCATGGTCTGGCAGCTGGGAAAGTGGCTCAAATTTTCTTTCCGCATCTGCGTCTCCCACAGAGTCAGTTTGGTTTTAAATGCCTTCACTGTACTGTACATATCAGAGATGACACGATCCCGACCCTGCAGCTGCAAGTTTATTGCATTCAGATGACTCGTAATGTCACACAGAAAAGCCATTTCACACAGAAACATTTCGTCTCGGAGTTGTGTTGTGTCTTTCCCTTTGCTGTCCAAGAACAGACAAATCTCCTCACGAAGCTCGAAACATCTTTGAAGCACCTTTCCCTGGCTTAGCCATCGCACCTCTGTGTGATAAGGCAAATCACCATGCTCCGTTTCTAACTCCGTCAGAAATGCCTTGAACTGGCGGTGATTCAAACCTTTGGCTCTGATAAAGTTAACTGTGCGCGTGATGATGCTCATTACATGCTCCATTTTCAAGGCTTTACCGCACAACGCTTCCTGGTGTATGATACAATGATAAGCTGTCAGCTCACCTGTCGCGTTTTCCTCTTGCATCTTTTCCCGTATCTTCGCCACCAGTCCGCTCCTGTGTCCACACATCGCAGGTGCTCCGTCGGTTGTCAAACCCACGAGTTTTTCCCAAGGCAGCTCCATCTCATTTACACATCTTGACACCTCTTCATACAAATCATGCCCCGTAGTTGTGCCATGCATAGGACGTAAAGCCAAAAACTCCTCTGTCACGCTTAGGTTGGAGTCCACTCCGCGGATGAAAATTGACAACTGGGCAATGTCAGAAATGTCGGTGCTCTCATCCACAGCCAAGGAATATGCAATAAAATCTTTTCCCTTTTTCACAAGCTGCTCTTTTAGATTGATGGACAACTGGTCTACTCTCTCGGCAATGGTGTTTCTGCTCAGACTCACATTTAAAAAGAGTTGCCTTTTTTCTGGGCAAACTTCGTCACAAACTTTAATCATGCAGTTTTTGATGAAATCCCCCTCCGTAAATGGCCGGGCTGATTTAGCGATCTCTTCTGCCAAAATAAAACTGGCCTTGACAGCAGCCTGGCCTTGTGATTTGGCTTTTTTGAACAGAGCCTGTCGAGATTTGAGGCCTCGTTTTAATTCCTCTGCCTTTTGTAGCCTTTGTTCCATGTCCATATTCTTGTTTTTGTCCGCGTGTTTCGTTTCATAATGTCGTCTCAGATTATACTCTTTCAGTACCGCCACACTTTCTCCACACAGAAGACACACAGGTTTTCCAGCTACCTTCGTGAACATATACTCCGACTCCCACCTTGTTTGAAACCCCCGGTTCTCAGTATCCACCTTCCGTTTTGCCATTTTTGATGGGTATCTGAAAGTTAATTTTACTGTGATGCTGACGACTGCTGTGCCAATAAATATTGAAATGAAGCAGCCTACTGCTCGGTGCGTCACCTTTGCATTGTGGGAAATGTAGTATTGGTGCGTGTAAAAGATCTGCGGGCTGCCGGCTTGCTGCGGGCCGGTTCTAATAATAAATCAAGATCATCCCAGGGGCCGTAAAAAACCTTCTTGCGGGCCGGATGTGGCCCGCGGGCCTTGACTCTGACATATGTGATCTAAACCATCTGACCCAGATGTTTTTTGTGGGTCAAGTTTAAGGAGCTCCTTTAGCACCTAGAAGGAGTAGAAGGACTGGGAGATGAGGATGGGCAAGGAGGCATGGCTGAGTCAAATAGGAATCCTGACTTAATGAAATGGTGATTAAAGAGCTCAGCCATACGCTCCTTGTCAGTAACAACCACATCATCAACATTAACGGACATGGGCAGCTATGAAGAGGAGGGTTTACATTTACGTTCTAGTAATTTAGCAGACGCTCCTATCCATAGCGACTTACAGTAGTGAGTGCATACATTTTCATACTCGTCTCTAGGTCTTATTCTCCAGATCTTTCACCGTTTTCCAGAACTTCTTGGGGTTAGACCCACAGAGAGAGAACTGCTTCTTAAAGTAACTAACTTTGGCCTTCTGGAAAGCCTGAGATCACTTATTTCTCATTTGCCTGAACGAGAGCCAGTGAGCCTGACTATTTGAGTGCCAAGTCTTTTGCCAAATGATGTTCTTGATGTGGAGTAACTCTGCCAGATCACGGTCGAACCAGGGGCTGAACCTGTTTTTAATTCTAATTTTCTTTATGGGGGAGTGCTTGTTAACAATACCTCTGACTTGAATAGGGATTCCTGTTCTATTCATTGTATTTATATGCATTTAATCCTATCCGCTAGGCAAAATCCAGATAGATCACTTTTGAAAAACTGGGCCCAGGAGGACAGAAAGAGCTATACAGTATGTAGTCCACAACAGTGTTGCTACGTCCAATAGTGTCGGATTGTCTGATTATTATTTTACTTCTTCCTTTCAGATCCAGTACAAGAAAGACTATGTGAAGGGAAAGGGCAAACAAATCGGCTGTCGCACTCTTCAGGATGACCCCTTACTGGTGCACTACATGGAGGTGGCCAGGTTGCAGAGTGACAAGAACTACAAGAAGGACTACCACAAGTCCAAGCTGAAGTTCCACTCTCCAGTTGACATGATGAGTGTTGAACACGCTAAGCACGCCTCCACAGTGCAGACCTTTGCTGGCTACAGGAAGATCCAACACCACTACACTCTTACCGCTGACTCCATGAACCTTGCGTTGGCTCGCACCATGAATGCCAGTTCCAGTGACGTGAGTACCGTTCATGTGACTTCGGCCTAGTGCTAGGGGTGTTTTCTGTTAACACGCTTGTGGGTGTCAAATACTTCATTCATTTGTGTTTGGTTCATTCCCCAGTTTGAGTACAAGTCTGACTGGAACAACTCTGTGAGAGGAACAGGATGGATTCCTATTGGCTCATTGCCGGTGGAACTTGCAAAGGTTGGCGGGGACATCCAGAGTGAACAAAAGTACCGTACACACCCCTCTAAATTCCAGTTCAAGAAGCTGATGGACTCTATGGACATTGTCCTGGCCACTAACAACAACAAGATCATGAACAAGGTACACTATAAACCATAACGCCATATTTGAAATTAAAAACACATAGTTTAAAATGTGATGTTTTCTCATTTGTCCTAATGTTACAATTGACTTGTGTTTGTGCCAATGACATTGCAGCAAGAATACACCAAACAATGGCACAATGACAAGCTCACAGTCCATGTGATGCCAGATGCCCCTGAAATTGTCCTGGCGAAGGCTAATGCTATCAACATGAGTCAGGTAAGGCTACCTTTTCCAAACATGTAGGTTACCCTCAAAATATTCCTCTTTGTAATGCATCATGCTTTTGCAATATAACTTTGAAATATCTCTTGGAATTTGAATTATTTAGCAAATGTTATTTTTGGTCATATTTTAATAAATTGTTTCTCCTCCGTTCCAGAAAATCTACAAAGCAGGCCTGGCGAAGATGTATAAGAAGGGTTACGACCTGAAGGTTGATGCCATCGCCATTCAGGCTGCTAAGCAGGGCACCAAAATCGCCAGTGACGTGAGTGACTCAGACCAGCAATAAAAGGCTGCTTTAAAACCATTTTACAATCTGCTCCAACCTCTGTATGTATGTTGGGATAAAGCGGAAGTAGAATTTCCATTGGACCTTGTATACTATAAAGTAATCTTCATCAAAGCTAAATATTCGTCCTGGGAATAATAAACTGTTGTTGTTTATTTACACAGTACAAGTACAAGCTGAGTCACCGGATGAATAGGGGAAAACAAGTGGGCTGCCGCACTCTTCAGGACGACCCCTTACTGGTGCACTACATGGAGGTGGCCAGGTTGCAGAGTGACAAGAACTACAAGAAGGACTACCACAAGTCCAAGCTGAAGTTCCACTCTCCAGTTGACATGATGAGTGTTGTACATGCCAAGCACGCCTCCACAGTGCAGACCTTTGCTGGCTACAGGAAGATCCAGCACCATTACACTGTGCTTGCTGATGCCATGAACGTGGAGTTGGCTAAGCAGATGCAGACGATCGCCAGTGATGTAAGTATTATTTGACTCATAATACTATAAAAACAAACAGAACAACAAAACATGTTTTTGTATACAATACATTTTTTCTCTCATAATTATTGAACCATTCCCAGATTCTGAGCTGTAAAGACACATCTGAATCTGTGAGAAAAGTTTGGTTATGTTATCGCCTTTTTACTGCAGAATTTGTACAAAAGTGACTATGAGACAAGCGTCAAAGGCACAGGATGGATTCCCATTGGTTCTCTGGATGTAGAGAGATCCAAAACAGCTGGCCTGATTGGCAGTGAGAAACTGTACCGCCAACACCCCAGCAGCTTTAAGTTTACCAAGGACATGCACTCCATGGACGTCATTCTGGCCAATGCTAACAATGCAATCATGAACAAGGTATCTACTGTATCTACTGAATGTCTATGCACATATGTGAACTGTATATATTATAATGTATACAATACAAATACATGGTAATACATCAAAACAACAAGAAGTATATCTGTCTTATAGCAAACGTACGTTGACGCCTGGAATAAGGATAAGACCTCTGTCCACATCATGCCAGACTCAATGGAGGTGGTGTTGGCCAGAGCCAACAAGATCATCTGCAGTGCTGTGAGTCATACCTTCCACACCTCATTGTAGTGTTCATTTAGGCTGCATTGTCCTAATTCATTCCAAACATGTTTTTTTATTTCTCCTGTACAGTCACTATATAAGCTTGCCAATGAACAGGACAAGAAGAAGGGTTATGACCTGCGCAATGATGCTATTGCAATCCTGGCAGCCAAACAGGGCACATCCATTGCTAGCGATGTAAGTGAAAAACTGTCTATTGAATAAATGGTGTGTGAACTTCAGCATTTGAATGACACCTAACTATCTCAATTTAATTTATTTAGTTCAAATACAGGGCTGGCTACCGTAAGCAGGTTGGCCACCACATTGGAGCCCGCTGTGTCGAGGAAGACCCTCTGCTCATGCTGGCTATTAACTCAGCCAAGATTGCCAGTGATGCTCTGTACAAGAAGGACTTCCACCAGTCCAAGACCAAGTTCCATCTCCCATTGGACATGATGGCCTTTGAGTTGGCCAAGAAGAACCAGATCCAGGTCAACCATGCCAAATATGTAACTCGACTGCACAACTGGACCTGTCTGCCAGACTCCACTGATGTTGTCCATGCCAGACATGTCTATGACATAGCGAGTGATGTAAGTATGAATTAACTAGATCATGTTTTTCCAGTGTAACTGTCTTTATTCCATCCATTTTGACCATTGTGGTATTGTTGTGTCTAGGCTGTGTATAAGGCTGAACTAAAGAGCCTGCAAGGCATCGGATGGGTTCCCATCGGCTCACTTGATGTTGAGAAGGCAAAGAAAGCCGCCGATGTCCTGAGTGAGAAGCTGTATCGTCAGCACCCAAGCAACTTCAAGTTCACCAGCTCAGTTCAAGACATTGGAATGGTTTTGGCTAAACAAAATAATGATAATGCCAACAAGGTATTTGACTAACTGGTATATCTTTATTCATCATTTGCCTTTGAATGTTTCTCCTGGTAGATGATATTCAAATAATGATTCCATCATTTAAACCTGCTTTAAGGTAATCTGATCTCCCCTACTTTGGATTATATTTCAGCCATTTATATGAATAGGCACTTCACGCTGTTAGTTTGAACTTGAAACTCATTATTGCAGCAAGCTTACACTAAGGCCTGGGAGAAGGACAAGATCAAGAACCACATTATGCCAGATGCGATGGACATTGTTTTGGCCAATGCAAACAAGTCCAACTACAGTTGGGTAAGTAACTGATTGCACAAAGGTAACCCTCTTGATGAATGTAAACATTTGTAAAAAAAATAAATCAATAAAAACAACATTGTTTTTGTTTAGTTTTTCATGTAAAGTGTGTTGTGATTTTGTTAAATGCACTATAAATGATTTGTGATTTGATTTTAAATACCCATGTCTATGGATTGTTTTTCTCATACAGAACCAATACAGGAAAGCAATGATAGAGGATAAGAAGAAGGGCTATGATTTGCGCAATGATGCCATTGCTGTCATTGCAGCCAAGCACGGCAGGGAAATTATCAGTGATGTAAGTTCATTGAACATCTATCCATCATAAGCGATTCCGTTTCTTTACGATTTCATTACACAATATATCAAATGTACATCTGTAAAATAAAAACAATCCTCGACACTGCCATTTCATATTTGCCTTCTGTAGCACAAGTACAAGACTGGCTACCGTAAGCAGATTGGCCACCACATTGGAGCCCGCTGTGTCGAGGAAGACCCTCTGCTCATGCTGGCTATTAACTCAGCCAAGATTGCCAGTGATGCTCTGTACAAGAAGGACTTCCACCAGTCCAAGACCAAGTTCCATCTCCCATTGGACATGTTGGCCTTTGAGTTGGCCAAGAAGAACCAGATCCAGGTCAACCATGCCAAATATGTAACTCGACTGCACAACTGGACCTGTCTGCCAGACTCCACTGATGTTGTCCATGCCAGACATGTCTATGACATAGCGAGTGATGTAAGTATGAATTAACTAGATCATGTTTTTCCAGTGTAACTGTCTTTATTCCATCCATTTTGACCATTGTGGTATTATTGTGTCTAGGCTGTGTATAAGGCTGAACTAAAGAGCCTGCAAGGCATCGGATGGGTTCCCATCGGCTCACTTGATGTTGAGAAGGCAAAGAAAGCCGCCGATGTCCTGAGTGAGAAGCTGTATCGTCAGCACCCAAGCAACTTCAAGTTCACCAGCTCAGTTCAAGACATTGGAATGGTTTTGGCTAAACAAAATAATGATAATGCCAACAAGGTATTTGACTAACTGGTATATCTTTATTCATCATTTGCCTTTGAATGTTTCTCCTGGTAGATGATATTCAAATAATGATTCCATCGTTTAGAACCTGCTTTAAGGTAATCTGATCTCCCCTACTTTGGATTATATTTCAGCCATTTATATGAATAGGCACTTCACGCTGTTAGTTTGAACTTGAAACTCATTATTGCAGCAAGCTTACACTGAGGCCTGGGAGAAGGACAAGACCAAGAACCACATTATGCCAGATGCGATGGACATTGTTTTGGCCAATGCAAACAAGTCCAACTACAGTTGGGTAAGTAACTGATTGCACAAAGGTAACCTTCTTGATGAATGTAAACATTTGTAAAAATAAAATAAAAATTTATTGTTTTTGTTTAGTTTTTCATGTAAAGTGTGTTGTGACTTTGTTAAATGCACTTTAAATGATTTGTGATTTGATTTAAAATACCCATGTCTATGGATTGTTTTTCTCATACAGAACCAATACAGGAAAGCAATGATAGAGGATAAGAAGAAGGGCTATGATTTGCGCAATGATGCCATTGCTGTCATCGCAGCCAAGCACGGCAGGGAAATTATCAGTGATGTAAGTTCATTGAACATCTATCCATCATAAGCGATTCCGTTTCTTTACGATTTCATTACACAATATATCAAATGTACATCTGTAAAATAAAAACAATCCTCGACACTGCCATTTCATATTTGCCTTCTGTAGCACAAGTACAAGACTGGCTACCGTAAGCAGATTGGCCACCACATTGGAGCCCGCTGTGTCGAGGAAGACCCTCTGCTCATGCTGGCTATTAACTCAGCCAAGATTGCCAGTGATGCTCTGTACAAGAAGGACTTCCACCAGTCCAAGACCAAGTTCCATCTCCCATTGGACATGATGGCCTTTGAGTTGGCCAAGAAGAACCAGATCCAGGTCAACCATGCCAAATATGTAACTCGACTGCACAACTGGACCTGTCTGCCAGACTCCACTGATGTTGTCCATGCCAGACACGTCTATGACATAGCGAGTGATGTAAGTATGAATTAACTAGATCATGTTTTTCCAGTGTCACTGTCTTTATTCCATCCATTTTGACCATTGTGGTATTGTTGTGTCTAGGCTGTGTATAAGGCTGAACTAAAGAGCCTGCAAGGCATCGGATGGGTTCCCATCGGCTCACTTGATGTTGAGAAGGCAAAGAAAGCCGCCGATGTCCTGAGTGAGAAGCTGTATCGTCAGCATCCTAGCAACTTCAAGTTCACCAGCTCAGTTCAAGACATTGGAATGGTTTTGGCTAAACAAAATAATGATAATGCCAACAAGGTATTTGACTAACTGGTATATCTTTATTCATCATTTGCCTTTGAATGTTTCTCCTGGTAGATGATATTCAAATAATGATTCCATCGTTTAGAACCTGCTTTAAGGTAATCTGATCTCCCCTACTTTGGATTATATTTCAGCCATTTATATGAATAGGCACTTCACGCTGTTAGTTTGAACTTGAAACTCATTATTGCAGCAAGCTTACACTGAGGCCTGGGAGAAGGACAAGACCAAGAACCACATTATGCCAGATGCGATGGACATTGTTTTGGCCAATGCAAACAAGTCCAACTACAGTTGGGTAAGTAACTGATTGCACAAAGGTAACCTTCTTGATGAATGTAAACATTTGTAAAAAATAAATCAATAAAAACAACATTGTTTTTGTTTATTTTTTCATGTAAAGTGTGTTGTGATTTTGTTAAATGCACTTTAAATGATTTGTGATTTGATTTTAAATACCCATGTCTATGGATTGTTTTTCTCATACAGAACCAATACAGGAAAGCAATGATAGAGGATAAGAAGAAGGGCTATGATTTGCGCAATGATGCCATTGCTGTCATTGCAGCCAAGCACGGCAGGGAAATTATCAGTGATGTAAGTTCATTGAACATCTATCCATCATAAGCGATTTCATTTCTTTACTATTTCATTACACAATATATCAAATGTACATCTGTAAAATAAAAACAATCCTCGACACTGCCATTTCATATTTGCCTTCTGTAGCACAAGTACAAGACTGGCTACCGTAAGCAGATTGGCCACCACATTGGAGCCCGCTGTGTCGAGGAAGACCCTCTGCTCATGCTGGCTATTAACTCAGCCAAGATTGCCAGTGATGCTCTGTACAAGAAGGACTTCCACCAGTCCAAGACCAAGTTCCACCTCCCAGTGGACATGATGGCCTTTGAGTTGGCCAAGAAGAACCAGATCCAGGTCAACCATGCCAAATATGTTACTCGACTGCACAACTGGACCTGTCTTCCAGACTCCACAGATGTTGTCCATGCCAGACATGTCTATGACATAGCGAGTGATGTAAGTATGAATTAACTAGATCATGTTTTTCCAGTGTAACTGTCTTTATTCCATCCATTTTGACCATTGTGGTATTGTTGTGTCTAGGCTGTGTATAAGGCTGAACTAAAGGACCTGCAAGGTATCGGATGGGTTCCCATCGGCTCACTTGATGTTGAGAAGGCAAAGAAAGCCGCCGATGTCCTGAGTGAGAAGCTGTATCGTCAGCATCCAAGCAACTTCAAGTTCACCAGCTCAGTTCAAGACATTGGAATGGTTTTGGCTAAACAAAATAATGATAATGCCAACAAGGTATTTGACTAACTGGTATATCTTTATTCATCATTTGCCTTTGAATGTTTCTCCTGGTAGATGATATTCAAATAATGATTCCATCGTTTAGAACCTGCTTTAAGGTAATCTGATCTCCCCTACTTTGGATTATATTTCAGCCATTTATATGAATAGGCACTTCACGCTGTTAGTTTGAACTTGAAACTCATTATTGCAGCAAGCTTACACTGAGGCCTGGGAGAAGGACAAGACCAAGAACCACATTATGCCAGATGCGATGGACATTGTTTTGGCCAATGCAAACAAGTCCAACTACAGTTGGGTAAGTAACTGATAGCACAAAGGTAACCATCTTGATGAATGCAAACATTCGAAACGAAAACTTATTGTGGAGATAAACAATAACATCTATGGATGTTTATTTTCTTCTTCATCCAGAACCAATACAGGAAAGCAATGGTAGAGGATAAGAAGAAGGGCTATGATTTGCGCAATGATGCCATTGCTGTCATCGCAGCCAAGCACGGCAGGGAAATTATCAGTGATGTAAGTACTTATTTTGTTTTCACAAAGGAATTAACGATATCAATACTGTGTTTACCTTTAATTTACTGAAATCCCCACTACATGCAACTTTTTTTGGTTCGGTGTAGCACAAGTACAAGTCAGGCTACCGCAAGCAAATTGGCCACCACATTGGAGCCCGCTGCGTCGAGGATGACCCTCTGCTCGTGCTGGCTCTGAACTCAGCCAAGATTGCCAGTGATGCTCTGTACAAGAAGGACTTCCACCAGTCCAAGACCAAGTTCCATCTCCCATTGGACATGATGGCCTTTGAGTTGTGCAAGAAGAACCAGATCCAAGTCAACAACTTCAACTACAGAACTCACCTGCACAACTGGACCTGTCTGCCAGACTCCACTGATGTTGTCCATGCCAGGCATGTCTATGACATAGCAAGTGAGGTATGTTTCAAAAGTTCTGTATTTTCAATTCCAAGACCTCTTTCCTGTTAAATGTTTTATCATATTGTTAATGAGACATCCAGGACTGGTTCAAACCCAGTGATAAAAGGTTTGAGATGGCACCATGTAATGGGAGTATGATATCCCTCTAAGGCGGTGTACAGGGCTGACATGAAGTGGCTCAGGGGAATTGGATGGGTCCCCATTGGCTCACTTGATGTGGAAAAAGCCAAGAAGGCCGGCGAGATCTTGAGTGAGAAGAAATACCGCCAGCACCCCAGCACTCTGGACTTCAAAAGCCCACTCGACGGCATGGATATCGTTCTGGCCAAACATAACGGCCAGATCATGAACAAGGTAAACTTATTCCAGCTAACGACGCAGTTTCCTGTTACACCAGAATTCAATACAATAACATACATTTTTTTATGGAGCTGCTGAAATAACAAGGTCCACCTCAACATCAACATCAAGCTTGATACCCTATCTAAATAATATAAAAATAAATATAAATAGATAATTACACTGAACAAAATATAAATGCAACATGTCAATTGTTGGTCCCCTGTTCACTAGCAGAAATGTTATTTTCACACAAAACCTTATATCTCTCAAATGTTGTGCCCAAATTTGTTTACATCCCTGTTAGTGAGCATTTCTCCTTTGCCAAGATAATACATCTACCTATTATTTTATTTATTATTTACCTTTATTTAACCAGGTAGGCAAGTTGAGAACAAGTTCTCATTTACAATTGCGACCTGGCCAAGATAAAGCAAAGCAGTTCGACAGATACAACGACACAGAGTTACACATGGAGTAAAACAAACATACAGTCAATAATACAGTATAAACAAGTCTATATACAATGTGAGCAAATGAGTTGAGATGGGAGGTAAAGGCAAAAAAGGCCATGGTGGCAAGGTAAATACAATATAGCAAGTAAAACACTGGAATGGTAGTTTTGCAATGGAAGAATGTGCAAAGTAGAAATAAAAATAATGGGGTGCAAAGGAGCAAAATAAATAAATACATTAAATACAGTTGGGAAAGAGGTAGTTGTTTGGGCTAAATTATAGGTGGGCTATGTACAGGTGCAGTAATCTGTGAGCTGCTCTGACAGTTGGTGCTTAAAGCTAGTGAGGGAGATAAGTGTTTCCAGTTTCAGAGATTTTTGTATTTCGTTCCAGTCATTGGCAGCGAACTGGAAAGAGAGGCGGCCAAAGAAAGAATTGGTTTTGGGGGTGACTAGAGAGATACCTGCTGGATACCTGCTGGAGCGTGTGCTACAGGTGGGAGATGCTATGGTGACCAGCGAGCTGAGATAAGGGGGGGCTTTACCGAGCAGGGTCTTGTAGATGACATGGAGCCAGTGGGTTTGGCGATGAGTATGAAGCGAGTGCCAGCCAACGAGAGCGTACAGGTCGCAATGGTGGGTAGTATATGGGGCTTTGGTGACAAAACGGATTGCACTGTGATAGACTGCATCCAATTTGTTGAGTAGGGTATTTGAGGCTATTTTATAAATGACATCGCCAAAGTCGAGCATTGGTAGGATGGTCAGTTTTACAAGGGTATGTTTGGCAGCATGAGTGAAGGATGCTTTGTTGCGAAATAGGAAGCCAATTCTAGATTTAACTTTGGATTGGAGATGTTTGATATGGGTCTGGAAGGAGAGTTTACAGTCTAACCAGACACCTAAGTATTTGTAGTTGTCCACGTATTCTAAGTCAGAGCCGTCCAGAGTAGTGATGTAGGACAGGCGGGTAGGTGCAGGTAGCGATCGGTTGAAGAGCATGCATTTAGTTTTACTTGTATTTAAGAGCAATTGGAGGCCATGGAAGGAGAGTTGTATGGCATTGAAGCTTGCCTGGAGGGTTGTTAACACAGTGTCCAAAGAAGGGCCGGAAGTATACAGAATGGTGTCGTCTGCGTAGAGGTGGATCAGAGACTCACCAGCAGCAAGAGCGACCTCATTGATGTATACAGAGAAGAGAGTCGGTCCAAGAATTGAACCCTGTGGCACCCCCATAGAGACTGCCAGAGGTCCGGACAACAGACCCTCCGATTTGACACACTGAACTCCAAGTAGTTGGTGAACCAGGCGAGGCAATCATTTGAGAAACCAAGGCTGTCGAGTCTGCCGATGAGGATGTGGTGATTGACAGAGTCGAAAGCCTTGGCCAGATCAATGAATACGGCTGCACAGTAATGTTTCTTATCGATGGCGGTTAAGATATCGTTTAGGACCTTGAGCGTGGCTGAGGTGCACCCATGACCAGCTCTGAAACCAGATTGCATAGCAGAGAAGGTATTGTGAGATTCGAAATGGTCGGTAATCTGTTTGTTGACTTGGCTTTCGAAGACCTTAGAAAGGCATGGCAGGATAGCTATAGGTCTGTAGCAGTTTGGGTCAAGAGTGTCCCCCCCCCCCTTTGAAGAGGGGGATGACCACAGCTGCTTTCCAATCTTTGGGAATCTCAGACGACACGAAAGAGAGGTTGAACAGGCTAGTAATAGGGGTGGCAACAATTTCGGCAGATAATTTTAGAAAGAAAGGGTCCAGATTGTCTAGCTCGGCTGATTTGTAGGGGTCCAGATTTTGCAGCTCTTTCAGAACATCAGCTGAATGGATTTGGGAGAAGGAGAAATGGGGAAGGCTTGGGCGAGTTGCTGTTGGGGGTGCAGTGCTGTTGACAGGGGTAGGAGTAGCCAGGTGGAAAGCATGGCCAGCCATAGAAAAATGCTTATTGAAATTCTCAATTATGGTGGACAGTGACAGTGTTTCCTATCTTCAGTGCCATGGGCAGCTGGGAGGAGGTGTTCTTATTCTCCATGGACTTTACAGTGTCCCAGAACTTTTTTGAGTTAGTGTTGCAGGAAGCAAATTTCTGCTTGAAAAAGCTAGCCTTGGCTTTTCTAACTGCCTGTGTATAATGGTTTCTAGCTTCCCTGAACAGCTGCATATCACGGGGGCTGTTCGATGCTAATGCAGAACGCCATAGGATGTTTTTGTGTTGGTTAAGGGCAGTCAGGTCTGGGGAGAACCAAGGGCTATATCTGTCCCTGGTTCTAAATTTCTTGAATGGGGCATGTTTATTTAAGATGGTTAGGAAGGCATTTTCAAAAAATATCCAGGCATCCTCTACTGACGGGATGAGATCAATATCCTTCCAGGATACCCCGGCCAGGTCGATTAGAAAGGCCTGCTCGCTGAAGTGTTTCAGGGAGCGTTTTACAGTGATGAGTGGAGGTCGTTTGAACGCTGACCCATTACGGATGCAGGCAATGAGGCAGTGATCGCTGAGATCTTGGTTGAAGACAGCAGAGGTGTATTTAGAGGGCAAGTTGGTTAGGATGATATCTATGAGAGTGCACGTGTTTAAAGGTTTTGGGGAGGTACCTGGTAGGTTCATTGATAATTTGTGTGAGATTGAGGGCATCAAGTTTAGATTGTAGGATGGCTGGGGTGTTAAGCATGTTCCAGTTTAGGTCGCCTAGCAGCACGAGCTCTGAAGATAGATGGGGGGCAATCAGTTCACATATGGTGTCCAGAGCACAGCTGGGGGCAGAGGGTGGTCTATAGCAGGCGGCCACGGTGAGAGACTTGTTTTTAGAGAGGTGGATTTTTAAAAGTAGAAGTTCAAATTGTTTGGGTACAGACCTGGATAGTAGGACAGAACTCTGCAGACTATATTTGCAGTAGATTGCAACACCGCCCCCTTTGGCAGTTCTATCTTGTCTGAAAATGTTGTAGTTTGGAATTAAAATGTCTGAATTTTTGGTGGTCTTCCTAAGCCAGGATTCAGACACAGCTAGAACATCCGGGTTGGCAGAGTGTGCTAAAGCAGTGAATAGAACAAACTTAGGGAGGAGGCTTCTAATGTTAACATGCATGAAACCAAGGCTATTACGGTTACAGAAGTCGTCAAAAGAGAGCGCCTGGGGAATAGGAGTGGAGCTAGGCACTGCAGGGCCTGGATTCACCTCTACATCGCCAGAGGAACATAGGAGGAGTAGAATAAGGGTGCGGCTAAAAGCAATAAGAATTGGTCGTCTAGAATGTCTGGAACAGAGAGTAAAAGGAGGTTTCTGGGGGCGATAAAATAGCATCAAGGTAAAATGTACAGACAAAGGTATGGTAGGATGTGAATACAGTGGAGGTAAACCTAGGTATTGAGTGATGAAGAGAGAGATATTGTCTCTAGAATCATCATTGAAACCAGGAGATGTCATTGCATGTGTGGGTGGTGGAACTAATAGGTTGGATAAGGTATAGTGAGCAGGACTAGACGCTCTACAGTGAAATAAGCCAATAAACACTAACCAGAACAGCAATGGACAAGACATATTGACATTAAGGAGAGGCATGCTTAGTCGAGTGATCAAAAGGGTCCAGTGAGTGGAGAGGTTGGTTGGGGGTCACGGCGATTTAGACAGCTAGCCAGCTACCTGACAGATGTGGCATATCAACAAGCTGATTAAACAGCATGATCATTACACAGGGGCATCTTGTGCTGTGGTCAATAATAGACAACTCTAAAATGTGCAGTTTTGTCACACAACACAATGCCACAGATGTCTTAAGTTTTGAGGGGAGTGTTCAATTGACATGCTGATTGCAGGAATGTCCACCAGAGGTGTTGCCAGAGAATTTAATGTTCATTTCTCTATCATTTCTCTACCGCCTCCAACGCCGTTTTAGAGAATATGGCAGTACGTCCAACCGGCCTCACAACCGCAGACCATGTGTAACCACGGCAGCTCAGGACCTCCACATCCAGCTTCTTCACCTGCTAAACTATGGGTTTGCACAACCGAAGAATTTCTGCACAAATTGTCAGAAACCGTCTCAGGGAAGCTCATCTCGTCATCCTCACCAGGGTCTTGACCTGACTGCAGTTCAGCATTGCAACCGACTTCAGTGGGTAAATGCTCACCTTCGATGGCCATTGGTACGCTGGAGAAGTGTGCTCTTCATGGATGAACGAACACAATTGCATTTTATCGATTGCAATTTGAATGCACAGAGATGCCGTGACAAGATCCTGAGGCCCATTGTTGTGCCGTTCATACACTGTCATCACCTCATGTTTCAGCATGATAATGCACGGCCCATGTTACAAGGATCTGTAAACAATTCCTGGAAGCTGAAAATGTCTCAGTTCTTCCATGGCCTGCATACTCACTAGACATGCAACCCATTGAGCATGTTTGGGATGCTCTGGATTGACGTGTTCCAGTTTCCGCCAATATCCAGCAACTTCGCTCAGCCATTGAAGGGGAGTGGGACAACAATCCGAAAGGCCACTCTATGCGAAGGAGATGTGCTGTGCTGCATGAGGCAAATAGGCTTCACACCAGATACTGACATGGTTTTCTGATCCATGCCCCTACCTATTTTGTAAGGTATCTGTGACCAAAGTTTGCATATCTGTGTTCCCAGTCATGTGAAATCCATAGATTAGGGCCTAATGAATGTATTTAAATGGACTGATTTCCTTATATGAACCGTACCTCAGTAAAATCTTTGAAATTGTTGCTATTTTTTTTCCTGTGTAATCCTAGATGCTTTCTTAACTATGTCTGTCACTCAGACTTACATTTCTGTTGGCTTTTCTCAAGTGTCTGTGAGTCTGAGAAAAGTGCAAAATAATGACATGTATTATTGTTATTATTATTATTTTCTGATAACATAGCTATGTTTCTCTCATATTTCAGCGGCAGTATGTTGAACAATGGGATGCTGATAAGATCAAAATCCACGTCGGCAATGAGCTTCCAGAACTTGTGCTGGCCAAGGCCAATGCGATCACCATGAGCAATGTAGGTCCTCCTTACTTTACCTCAAGCTGTTTTCTTTCACTCAAGTTGATCTAGTTTTATTTATATCTCTATAGCTATATTTATATATATATATATCTCTTTATCTATATATCTATATCTCTTTATTTATATATCTATCTATCTATCTATCTGTATACACTGCTCAAAAAATAAAGGGAACACTAAAATAACACATCCTAGATCTGAATGAATGAAATATTCTTATTAAATACTTTTTTCTTTACATAGTTGAATGTGCTGACAACAAAATCACACAAAAATGGATCAAATTTATCAACCCATGGAGGTCTGGATTTGGAGTCACACTCAAAATTAAAGTGGAAAACCACACTACAGGCTGATCCAACTTTGATGTAATGTCCTTAAAACAAGTCAAAATGAGGCTCAGTAGTGTGTGTGGCCTCCACGTGCCTGTATGACCTCCCTACAACGCCTGGGCATGCTCCTGATGAGGTGGCGGATGGTCTCCCGAGGGATCTCCTCCCAGACCTGGACTAAAGCATCCGCCAACTCCTGGACAGTCTGTGGTGCAACGTGGCGTTGGTGGATGGAGTGAGACATGATGTCCCAGATGTGCTCAATTGGATTCAGGTCTGGGGAACGGGCGGGCCAGTCCATAGCATCAATGCCTTCCTCTTGCAGGAACTGCTGACACACTCCAGCCACATGAGGTCTAGCATTGTCTTGCATTAGGAGGAACCCAGGGCCAACCGCACCAGCATATGGTCTCACAAGGGGTCTGAGGATCTCATCTCGGTACCTAATGGCAGTCAGGCTACCTCTGGAGAGCACATGGAGGGCTGTGCGGCCCCCCAAAGAAATGCCACCCCACACCATGACTGACCCACCGCCAAACCGGTCATGCTGGAGGATGTTGCAGGCAGCAGAACGTTCTCCACGGTGTCTCCAGACACTGTCACGTCTGTCACATGTGCTCAGTGTGAACCTGCTTTCATCTGTGAAGAGCACAGGGCGCCAGTGGCGAATTTGCCAATCTTGGTGTTCTCTGGCAAATGCCAAACGTCCTGCACGGTGTTGGGCTGTAAGCACAACCCCCACCTGTGGACGTTTGAGCAGACACGTGCACATTTGTGTCCTGCTGGAGGTCATTTTGCAGGGCTCTGGCAGTGCTCCTCCTGCTCCTCCTTGCACAAAGGCGGAGGTAGCGGTCCTGCTGCTGGGTTGTTGCCCTCCTACGGCCTACTCCACGTCTCCTGATGTACTGGCCTGTCTCCTGGTAGCGCCTCCATGCTCTGGACACTACGCTGACAGACACAGCAAACCTTCTTGCCACAGCTCGCATTGATGTGCCATCCTGGATGAGCTGCACTACCTGAGCCACTTGTGTGGGTTGTAGACTCCGTCTCATGCTACCACTAGAGTGAAAGCATCGCCACCATTCAAAAGTGACCAAAACATCAGCCAGGAAGCATAGGAACTGAGAAGTGGTCTGTGGTCACCACCTGCAGAACCCCTCCTTTATTGGAGGTGTCTTGCTAATTGCCTATAATTTCCACCTGTTGTCTATTCCATTTGCACAACAGCATGTGACATTTATTGTCAATCAGTGTTGCTTCCTAAGTGGACAGTTTGATTTCACAGAAGTGTGATTGACTTGGAGTTACATTGTGTTGTTTAAGTGTTCCCTTTATTTTTTTGAGCAGTGTATATATACATATATATATGGAGATACAGATATACTTTGTGTATATATATAGATAGATTATATATAATATATATACAGTTGAAGTCAGAAGTTTACAAACACTTAGGTTGGAGTCATTAAAAATAGTTTTTCAACCACCGCAAATTTATTCTTAACAAACTACAGTTTTGACAAGTCGGTTAGGACATCTACTTCATGCATGACACAAGTCATTCTTACAACATTTGTTTACAAACTGATTATTTCACTTTTAATTCACTGTATCACAATTATAGTGGGTCAGAAGTTTACATTCACTAAGTTGACTGTGCCTTTAAACAGCTTGAAAATTCCAGAAAATGATGTCATGGCTTTAGCAGCTTCTGATAGGCTAATTGACATCATTTGAGTCAATTGGAGGTGTACTTGTGGATGTATTTCAAGGCCTACCTTCAAACTCAGTGCCTCTTTGCTTGACATCATGGGAAAATCAAAATAAAAAAATTGTAGAGGTTCATCCTTGGGAGCAATTTCCAAACGCCTGAGGTACCACATTCATATGTACAAACAATAGTACGCAAGTATAAACAGCATGGGAACACGCAGCCATCATACCGCTCAGGAAGGAGACGCATTCTGTCTCCTTGAGATGAACGTACTTGGGTGCGAAAAGTGCAAATCAATCCCAGAACAACAGCAAAGGACCTTATGAAGATGCTGGAGGAAACAGGTACAAAAGTATCTATATCAACAGGGGGAGGCTTGTAAGCCGAGGAACACCATCCCAACTTTGAAGCACGGGGGTGGCAACATCATGTTGTGGGGGTGCTTTGCTGCAGGAGGGACTGGTGCACTTCACAAAATAGATGGCATCATGAGGGAGGAAAATTATGTGGACATATTGAAGCAACATCTCAATACATCAGTTAAAGTTTTGTCGCAAATGGGTCTTCCAAATGGACAATGACCCCAAGCATAATTCCAAAGTTGTGGCAAAATGGCTTAAGGACAACAGGGTCAAGGTATTGGAGTGGCCATCACAAAGCCCTGACCTCAATCCCATAGAACATTTGTTGGCAGAACTGAAAAAGCGTGTGTGAGCAAGGAGGCCTACAAACCTGACTCAGTTACACCAGCTCTGTCAGGAGGAATGGTCCAAAATTCACCCAACTTATTGTGGGAAGCTTGTGGAAGGCTACCTGAAATGTTTGACTCAAATTAAATAATTTGAAGGCAATGCTACCAAATACTAATTGAGTGTATGTAAACTTCTGACCCACCGGGAATGTGATGAGAAATAAATAATAATTCTCAGCCAAGGGAATAATTCTCTCTACTATTATTCTGACATTACACATTCTTAAAATAAAGTGGTAATCCTAACTGACCTAAAACAGGAAATTTTTACTCTGATTAAATGTCAGGAATTGTGAAAAACTGAGATCAAATGTATTTGGCTAAGGTGTATGTAAACTTCCGACTTCAACTGTATCTCGATCTGTATATCTCTGTCTTTGTATATCTATATCTCTATCTCTATATGTCTATATCTCTTTATAGCTATATATCTGTATCTCTGTAAATCTATATCTCTCTCTTTATTTCTATTTATCTATACAGTATATCTACATCTCTATATATCTATATCTCTAACTTTATCTCTATATATCTTTATATCTTTGTCTCTATATAGTATATCTATATCTCTATATAGTATATTTATATCTCTGTATAGAATATCTATATCTCTATATAGTATATCTTTATCTCTATATATCTATATCTCTATATATCTCTCAACCTTCAATGTTTTGCGACTCAGTTTTTTAAACGCTGGTTCCTTCTCCTTTTTTTACAGAAACTGTACAAACAAGGATTTGATGAAACCATCAAGAAGGGTTATTACCTTCCTGTCGATGCTCTCTCTGTCAAGGCTGCCAAGCATGGTAGAGAGATTATCAGTGATGTGAGTACTGTATTTTTGTCCCTCTATATTCATAGAGTTTTTTTCAAAAGCCTCAAGCTAAATTATCAGTGGTGTAAATGTCATTTATAGAACATTTTCCCAATTATTATAGTCCTAAAGTCTTATACGAATGTCAATTTCTGAATTGAATTCCTGAATCAATTCCTGAATCAGTTCCTGAAAAGTGAATAAATCAGGCATGAAGATACCTGGAATGTCTTTGATTTATAAGGAAAGGATGTTCAATCAGTTCATCCTTGTCTGACTGTGGTCAAATTCTCTTCTGATCTATTTCAGTACAAGTACAAGGCTGGCTACAGCAAGCAGGTTGGCCACCACATTGGAGCCCGCTGTGTCGAGGAAGACCCTCTGCTCATGCTGGCTATTAACTCAGCCAAGATTGCCAGTGATGCTCTGTACAAGAAGGACTTCCACCAGTCCAAGACCAAGTTCCATCTCCCATTGGACATGATGGCCTTTGAGTTGTGCAAGAAGAACCAGATTCAAGTCAACGACTTCAACTACAGAACTCACCTGCACAACTGGACCTGTCTGCCAGACTCCACTGACGTTGTCCATGCCAGGAGAGTCTACGATCTGCACAGTGACGTAAGCTCCTTCTCAATATACTATATCAAATGCTTTATTTCTTTTCCATGACCCACTTCCACGTTTTTTAAAATGTCTACAGTAAGTGTATTCGTTTGTTTGGTTGGTTAATTGATGCTCTCCACATCCCAGGCTGTCTACCGTGCTGACATGGAGTTCATTAGAGGTACTGGCTGGGTCCCCATTGGCTCTCTGGATGTGTTGAAAGCTAAGAAAGCTGCAGAGATTCTGAGCGATCGCCTCTACAAGCAGAAACCAGATTCTCTTAAATACACCACCGACATGCACTCCATGCCTATGGTGCTGGCCAAGGCCAATGCTGAGATCATAAACAAGGTTGGTGAAATGTTCAATACATAGATTATTTTGTAACAATGTCTTTCACTCAGATCAGTGGTTTAGATGGTCAATCTTGCATTTCTGGTAGCTATTTTCAAGGTCCTTGGCTCTGACAAATGCGCAGTTAAAATCCCATACCTTATTCATATTTCCTTATAGCATAATCATGTTTTTTCTCCTATTTCAGGGCAACTATGTTGCACAATGGGATGTTGATAAGATCAAAATCCACGTTGGCAATGAGCTTCCAGAACTTGTGCTGGCCAAGGCCAATGCGATCAACAATAGCAACGTAAGCTCCCTCTTGCTTCCTTCACTACATACATTACTACACATTCAATAAATGTTGTGTAACCTAAGACTTCCTCTGAAGCTCTAGTAAAGTTCTAGTGATTCTTAATAATGTGTTGGCTCTGTTTCTAAGCTGTGTCCCTATATACCTTTTCAGAAACTCTACAAAGCTGAATTAGAGGAGTTGTACAGGAAGGGCTATAACCTGAAAAGCGATTGCATCGCCATCAAAGCTGCCAAGCATGGTAGAGAGATCATAAGTGACGTGAGTGCTGGATATTTTCCATCTTTTTTTCACATTATTTGAAAAATGTCAAGAGTTGATGCAAATATATTATCATCATGTATGTGATGTTGACTTAAAGTACAAGTGTATATACATTTTTGCTTCCATTTAGGTCAAGTACAAGGCTGGCTACAGCGAGCAGGTTGGCCACCACATTGGAGCCCGCTGTGTCGAGGAAGACCCTCTGATCATGCTGGCTATGAACTCAGCCAAGATTGCCAGTGATGCTCTGTACAAGAAGGACTTCCACCAGTCCAAGACCAAGTTCCACCTCCCAGTGGACATGCTGACCATTGAATTGGCCAAGAAATGCCAGATGCAGGTCAATGATTTCAACTACAGAACTCGCCTGCACAACTGGACCTGTCTGCCAGACTCCAGTGATGTCGTCCAGGCCAGGAAGGTCTACGCTTTGCATAGTGACGTAAGTAGAATATGAACACTCATTAAGGTTATGAGGGTGGGCCTCACCTATCATTTCAGGACAAGACAAACATTATACCTTCGAAATGTACTTTCTTAACAAATTGTTTTCCCTCTGCTGCTCCCATATAAAACCAGGCTGTGTACAGGGCTGATATGGAATGGCTCAAAGGCACTGGCTGGGTCCCTATTGGCTCGATCGACGTTGAGAAAGCCAAGAAGGCCGCTGAGATCCTGAGCGAGAGGAAATATCGCGAGCACCCAAGCAATTTCAAGTTTACCGCCACAACCGAAGACATGCCTTATGCTTTGGCTACGGCCAATGCCCAGATAATGGACAAGGTAATGTGCCTCTTTCTTTTTAGAGTGGAGAGAGATTGAACTCAGGTATACATACTGTACATTCAGATTCACAGGATGCAGAGACTAATATTAAAAATAGTGAGATACATTATTTTCTTACAACATTGCCGTTGTTTTCTTATGTTTCAGCACCAGTACGTTCAACAGTGGGAGGCCGATAAGGTCCAAATCCACGTCGGCAATGAGCTTCCAGAACTTGTGCTGGCCAAGGCCAACGCGATTACCATCAGCAACGTAGGTCTTTCTTACTTTGCACGCCTTCAAGCTGTTTCCATTTACTCAAGTTGATGTAGTTGTGTCTGTTTCTCTATAGCTACGTCTCTACATGACTCTCTCAACTGCTTCAATTTATTTCACATCATATTCTTAAGAAATGAATCACAGTACCTTCGAATGAGGGCACTAAATATATAATGGTGTTATTTCAGAAACTCTACCGTGAGGGATTTGACGAGATGATCGGACAGGGATATCACCTGGATAAGGATGCCATTGCTGTCCAACATGCCAAGAAGAGCAGAGAGATCATCAGTGATGTAAGTTTGTATATCCATCTCCTCTGAATGAGCATTGGCAGCCATCATATAAAACAACACAATACTTAGCTAGTCCTCTCTTTTTTCAGTACAAGTACAAGGCCGGCTTCCGCAATCAGTGTGGCCACCATATTGGAGCCCAGTGCGTTGAGGATGACCCTCTGCTTGTGCTGGCCGCCAATGCAGCCAGGATCTCCAGTGATATTAACTACAAGAAGGACTTCCACCTCACCAAGACCAAGTTCAGCATTCCACTTGACATGATGTCCGTCGACTTGGCCAAGAAAAGCCAGTTCCAGATCCAAGAATTCACCTACAGAACTAAACTGCACAACTGGACCTGCATGCCAGACAACACTGATGTTGTCCGCGCCAGGAAGGTCTACTCTCTGCATAGTGACGTAAGTACACAGAGAATCATGGTCCAATCCGTTTTGGCTATCACTGGCTCCTTACTCTGCCTACCAACCATTGAAGTTCAAACAACTATTGCACTACTATCCCACAAGGAGTAATTACTTTACCTGAACCATGGTTCCTTCCTTCCAGGCTGTGTACAGGGCTGATCTGGAGTGGCTCAGAGGGTGCGGCTGGTTGCCCCAGGGTTCTGTGGATGTCATTAAGGCTAAAAATGGCCAAACCATCCTCAACGAAAGGCTGTACCGCCAGCCCCCCAGCTCTATCAAGTTCACCAGTGTTGTTGACTCTCCAGAGGTTGTCCTGTCGAAGCAGAACGCTGAGATCCTCAGTGATGTGAGTACTTAGCTTTTAGCCATTGAAGTGTCCTTCTATTGAAGTAACCAAACCTGACCTGTTATCTTGGTCTCTTTGTAAAAAAGCATTTCTGGTAACTGCAGAGATAGACATTTTGTGAAATATAGATCTAGTCTGCGATAACAGTGGTTGGATTTATCATTAACTCTTTGATTGTGTGTGTTTGTTGCTTTTCACAGAGGAAATATAGAGAGGTTTGGGATACTGAGAAGACCAATATCCACCTGAACAATGACCTTCCTTCTCTGGTGCTGTCCAAGGCTAATGCTATCGCCATCAGCAATGTAAGTCTGCTTCACTGAACGCTTTGCATACTTTGGATGTGTCCTTTGTCTTATTTATTGTATGTGCAGTGAACAGATTCAGTCAACAACAATATAATGACATTGACTCAGATACACAAATAAAGAAACCTGTAGACATGTTTTGTTTATAATCACATAACAGCATGCCCAGATATTATTATTTGACTTACCAACTCAATGATCTTTCCATTTCACAGAAACTATACACTAAGGATTGGGATGCCGACAAGGCTAAGGGATACCACATCAAGGAGGACGCCATCGCTGTGCTGAAGGCCAGAAAATCTAGAGACATCATCAGCGACGTAAGAGAAAATGACTGAAGTCGGCGTCCATTTCATTTAGGTCACTTGATTCAATGGAGTCAGTGGAATTAACTCTCTGATCCTCCTTTTTTTCCCTCAGTACAAATACCACGAGGGCTACCGCAAGCAGGTTGGCCACCACATTGGAGCCCGCTGTGTCGAGGAAGACCCTCTGATCATGTTGGCTATGAACTCAGCGAAGATTGCCAGTGATGCTCTGTACAAGAAGGACTTCAACAAGTCCAAGACCAAGTTCCACCTCCCAGTGGACATGCTGACCATTGAACTGGCCAAGAAATGCCAGGTCCAGGTTAACGACTTCAACTACAGAACTCACCTGCACAACTGGACCTGTCTGCCAGACTCCACTGATGTCGTCCAGGCCAGGAAAACCTATGATCTGCAGAGCGATGTGAGTTTTACCATATTTGGACACAAGGAAGAGTAGCTTCTGCTTTTACAACTGTTAATAGGGATCCTGTAGTGGGGTAATATTTTATATAAATGCATATTGTATACACCTCACATGCAACCCATAATAAGACTGAAACTAATATAATCAAAGTCTATTAAACTGAATATCTGACCCCACAATGATGATTTACCAATAAGACTATAGTTGAGTTACAATAATACGCAATCAAGAACGGTCTGAGAATGGAATTGTAAATGTGTTTTTAATTACTTTTTCAAATGAACGATACATTATACAAGGCATGCACGTTAAAAAAGCATTAACGAGCATTACATGGTATATTCTAGGGATAACCCCATATATCTTTGTTGATTTTAACCCTCTGTTCATTGATATTTGGGAAAGGCTATCAGTGTTTAGTGACACATTGACCCCTATGCCAATACAAACACCCTGTTGTCTTCTCCCAGGCGGTGTACAAGGCTGATCTGGAGTGGCTCAGGGGATGTGGTTGGAACCCCCATGAGTCTGTGGAGGTGTTGAAAGTGAAACACGCCCAAGCGGTCCTGGCTGACGTAAGTCATTTAAAACATATAATATATGTAATAATAATTATATATATATATAATAATATGGTAGTATATAGTAATAATGCAAGTGTGTCATCTGCTAGATTTATTTTATTTGTGGACTGAAACAGGTTAACATTTAATGACATGTATTGATGGTTGATTTTGGTTTGACTGTTGTTGTTGATGTAGACATTGTTTATGTTGTCTTGCAGAGAGGCTACCGTGTCAAGTTGGATCAGCAGAAGTTCACAGCTCCTGTGGACAGAATAGACATGGTTTGCGCCAAGAACGCTGCAGAGATCCTCAATGAGGTGGGTCGGGACATGGGACAATTTTGACATGTTATAACACATGAAAGAATCACAATGTTTTTGAAACTTCTCACATTTTGTGGATAATAAGGTATCACAATGAAGGAAAAAAACATTGGACTGTTGAAGCAACAAGAACAGTAGTCATTAAGTACAATACTAATCAATTGCTTTTGTGTTGTTTTTTTTGTGCAGGCTAATTACCGTGCACTGTGGCACACAGAGAAGACTAAGTACACGGTCACAGACACCCCAGGATTGGCAACAGCAAGAGAGGTGGCCAAGAATCTCCATCCGGTAAGATACCTTTTCTTTCTTTACATCAGAGTTCTCAGACATTTGAAATGCTCAAAGTGCCTTTGCCAGTCTGAATAATGAAGGTAGAGGGGAATTCCACTATCCATTTAGAAATAAATAAGAAAGAAAAACAGAAGAACATGCTCCTAATACATGTAGTGTATTACACTCTGTAATCTCTGTTCCTATCTATCTTCCTGTTCACAGAAACTATACACCAAGGACTGGGATAAGGTCAAAGCTACCGGCTTCTTCATGCCCGGAGATGCTGTTCCCATCAAGCAGTGCATCCACAACAATAAAGTCCAGAGTGACGTGAGTATCACAGTGTTTTCCTTTATTTCAACAGGTTGTCATTGATACTGATCTCATCTAAATGTAATGGAACAGTATTGTCCGTTCACTCCCAGTAAAGATAACATTGACGACATAATGTTCTTAATGTCCTGTGGAGTGTGTAAGTGACTCAACATATCCATTATCTTAATATCCTGTGGAGTGTGTAAGTGACTCAACATATCCATTATCTTAATATCCTGTGGAGTGTGTAAGTGACTCAACAAATCCATTATCTTAATATCCTGTGGAGTGTGTAAGTGACTCAACATATCCATTATCTTAATATCCTGTGGAGTGTGTAAGTGACTCAACATATCCATTATCTTAATATCCTGTGGTGTGTGTAAGTGACTCAACATATCCATTATCTTAATATCCTGTGGAGTGTGTAAGTGACTCAACATATCCATTATCTTAATATCCTGTGGAGTGTGTAAGTGACTCAACATATCCATTATCTTAATATCCTGTGGAGTGTGTAAGTGACTCAACATATCCATTATCTTAATATCCTGTGGTGTGTGTAAGTGACTCAACATATCCATTATCTTAATATCCTGTGGAGTGTGTAAGTGACTCAACATATCCATTATCTTAATATCCTGTGGAGTGTGTAAGTGACTCAACATATCCATTATCTTAATATCCTGTGGAGTGTGTAAGTGACTCAACATATCCATTATCTTAATATCCTGTGGAGTGTGTAAGTGACTCAACATATCCATTATCTTAATATCCTGTGGAGTGTGTAAGTGACTCAACATATCCATTGTCTCAGTGCCGTTTTACTTCTAAATGCTTAGATCTCTATTGCAGTCTCTGTATGTATAAATAAACAGTCAATTCAATTGCAACTCAGTAAGGCACACTTTCATACTTTACGTGTCTCTTTCACAGCACAAATACAAGACCGAATATCGCAAGCAGGCTGGCCACCACATTGGTGCCCGCTGCGTCGAGGATGACCCTCTGCTCGTGCTGGCTCTGAACTCAGCCAAGATTGCCAGTGATGCTCTGTACAAGAAGGACTTCAACAAGTCCAAGACCAAGTTCCATCTGCCAGTGGACATGTTGTCCTTTGAGCTGGCCAAGAAATGCCAGTTCCAGGTCAATGACGACCACTACAGGACTCGTCTACATAACTGGACCTGTCTGCCAGACTCCACTGATGTCACACAGGCCCGCAAAGCCTACGACCTTCAGAGTGACGTGAGTAGATCGATAAGCCTACCTGACACAACTTAACAATTACAGTATGTCCAGTATGCTTTAGGGCTTCCAGGATACATATACACTGAGTGTACAAAACATTAGGAACACCTGTTCTTTCCATGACATAGACTGACCAGTTGAATCTGATCCCTTGTTGAGGTCACTTGTTAAATCCACTTCAATCAGTGTAGATGAAGGGGAGGAGACAGGTTAAATATACATTTTTAAGCCTTCAGACAATTGGGACATGGATTGTGTATATATGCCATTCAGAGGGTGAATGGGCATGACAAAATATTAAAGTGCGTTTGAACGGGGTATGGTAGTAGGTGCCAGGAGCTCTGGTTTGAGTGTGTCAAGAACTGCAATGCTGCTGGGTTTTTCACACGCAACATTTTCCCTTGTGTATCAAGAATGGTCCACCACACAAAGGCCATCCAGCCAATTTGACACACCTGTGGGAAGCATTGGAGTCAACATGGGCCAGCATCCCTGTTGAACGCTTCGACACCTTGTAGAGCCCATTCCCCTCGATGAATTGACGCTGTTCTGAGGGCAAAAGGGGGTGCAACTGAATATTAGGAAGGTGTTCCTAATGTTTTGTACTGTGTACATCTCTATCCCTTTCTCTCCCTCCCCCCTATCTCTCTCTCTTTCTCTCTCCCCCTCTCCCTCTCTCTCCACCCCCTCTATCTCTCTCTCTCTCTCTCTCTCTCTCGCTACCTCTCCCCCTCTCTCTCTCTCTCTCTCTCTCTCTCTCTCTCTCTCACACACTCTCGCTCTCTCCCCCTCCTCTCTCTCTCCTCTTCTCTATCTCCCCCCTCTCTTCCCCCCCTCTCTCTCCCCCACACCCCTTTTATACCTCTAGGTAAAATGATTGTTTGTCTCTCTCCTCTGTCTGTATGCAGGTTGTCTACAAGTCCGATTTGGAATGGCTCCGTGGATGTGGATGGGTTGCTGCCGATTCTGTCGATCACGTCAAAGTCAGGAATGCCCAGAAGATCATGAACGAGGTAGGTTCCTTTATCTGTATCCAAGCTGTTGGTGTGGTTCTAGGTTTCATTGGGCACATTCTGCTCCTCACATCTCTGTCATTAGTACTGTATGTGTTTGCTACCCTTCAGAGAATTCTTACCATGTCTTTCTCTCTCTCTAATGTCTTTTTGCAGAGGCTTTACAAGAAGGATGCCAAAGACAACTTTGCCAAATACACACACATCGTGGATCGTCCTGAGCATATCCTGGCCACCATCAATGCTTTTAACCTCAGTGATGTGAATGAATTAATTTACTACTTTAGATTTTATCTTAGCTAAGTTTACTAAAAGTAAAACCACCACAGTCCATGAAAAAGTATTTGACACCTTTCTGAATTTCTCCATTTTTGCATTTTTTTGATCTTTGAATGTTATCAGATCTTCAACCAAAACATAATATTAAATAAAGTGAACCTGAGTTTATAAATTACAAAAAAAGGAGGCAAATACTTGACAATGGCATTGTATATATATTCCCCTTTTTTTTGGATGCACATTTCCACTGTTTCAAAGTATTATTTGAAAGCAACCCTGGTAGGATAGAGTACCTCCTTCAGATAGCCTTTGACCAATACCTCAGAGAAACATGTGAGGACATTGTGTTAAGCGGGATCCTTCAAATGGATCATGACCTGTGCCTATATGTCCTTCTGTTGTAAAGCTGAAATACAAGGAGACCTTCAATGCAGAGAAGGGCCAGTACATCGGCTCAGAGGACACACCCCAGCTGGCCCATAGCAGAGAGGTCGCCAAGGTCATCAGTGAGGTAAAGTACTCTACATCCATAGGACTTTGTCTTCACACAAACACCTATCTGCATAAATGTCTAATTTGAAATACAAAATATCATTTTAATAATGTAGATAATAATTAATACATTTTATTATTTCTATGTTATACAAAATAAATACATGTCTGAAACAATGTTTACATTGTGGATTGTTTTGTGGTCATTTGTAGAAATACTACAAACTGCCCTGGGATGAAAGCAAAGCCACTGGTTACCAGCTGGACGCCCATTACATCCCTGTAGTCGGAGCCAAGAAGACCAGGGAGATTGTCAGCGATGTGAGTCTAATTTATAGTCTCTTGACAACCAACAATACAAATATGATTAACAGGAAAGAATATGATGATTATTACTATTAAATATACATAATAATTAAAGTGCAACTGACATGTGACTTTAGTACTATCAAATCTAGTCAGAATAGTTGGTAATATATTGGATTTCTTAAAATGTGTTAAATGTGTGTCAGTTTGATCATATCAATTAGTAATTGCTAGTGGTTGCATATGTTGCTGTGGCAACAGAAGCAGACGCAAAACATGTAAATATAGCAGAGATTGTTTGTCCACTGTGCTGTGCTATGTATACTTCCTGTATCAACAAAGGGCTTTGCTCTCTGCTATCGATGATGACATTTTTTTCTTTCTTTGAAACTGAAACATTTCAGGTTAAGTACCATGATGCCCATGAGAAGGCCAAGGGCCACTACCTGGCTGGCACCCTGGTGGACTTCCCTGAGGTGATGCGCTGTGGAGAACAGGAGAAACAGAAGGGCCTGGTAAGATATTATACTGCTATAATTCTATAATATATCTACAGTATATCTAGTAAGATATACTACTGCTATAATACTATAATATATCTACAGTATATCTAGTAAGATATAATACTGCTATAATTCTATAATATATCTACAGTATATCTAGTAAGAAATACTACTGCTATAATACTATAGTACAGTATATCTACAGTATGTCTGGTAAGATATAATACTGTACTATAGCAGTAGATCTACAGTATGTCTGGTAAGATACAATACTGCTATAATACTATAGTCCTGAACAGTATATCTACAGTATATCTAGTAAGATATACTACTGCTATAATACTATAGTACAGTATATCTACAGTCTGTCTGGTAAGATATAATACTGCTATAATACTATAGTACTGAACAGTATATCTACAGTCTGTAGATATATGTAATATTCCGGTGGCCATTTGATTAATTGTTCAGCAGTCTTATGGCTTGGGGTTAGAAGCTGTTAAGGAGCCTTTTGGTCCTAGACTTGGCGCTCGGGTACAGCTTGCCGTGCAGTAGCAGAGCAGAGGAGACAGTCTATGACTTGGGTGACTGGAGTCTCTGACAATTTTATGGGCTATAGTTTTTCATACTATAGTATACAGTGCCTTCGGAAAGTATTCAGACCCCCTGACATTTTCCACATTTTGTTACGTTACAGCCTTATTCTAAAATGGATTAACCAAAAAAAAATCCTCAGCAATCTACACACAATATCACAATACCCCGTAATGACAAAGTGAAACAGGTTTTAAGATATTTTTGCAAAACAATATATCTGAAATACCTTATTCAGACCCTTTGCTATGAGACTTGAAATGGAGCTCAGGTGCATCCTGTTTCCATTCATCATCCTTGAGATGTTTCTACAACTTGATTGGAGTCCACCTGTGGTAAATTGATTGGACATGATTTGGAAAGGCACACACCTGTCTATGTAAGGTTCCACAATTGACAGTGCATGTCAGAGGAAAAAACAAGCCATGAGGTCGAAGGAATTGTCCGTAGAGCTCCGAGATAGGATTGTATCGAGGCACAGATCTGGGGAAGGGTAGCAAAACATTGCTGATGCATTGAAGGTCCTCAAGAACACAGTGGCCTCAAACATTATTAAATGGAAGAAGTTTGGAACCACCAAGACTCTTCCTTAGAGCTGGCCATCCAGCCAAACTGAGCAAACAGGGGAGAAGGGCCTTGGTCAGGGAGGTGACCAAGAACCCGGTGGTCACTCTGACAGAGCTCCAGAGCACCACCAATAAGGCCTTTATGGTAGAGTGGCCAGATGGAAGCCACTCAGTAAAAAGGCACAATATAGCCCGCTTGGAGTTTGCCAAAAGGCACCTAAAGACTCTAAGACCATGAGACACAAGATTCTCTGGTCTGATGAAACCAAGATTGAAATCTTTGGCCTGAATGCCAAGCGTCACATCTAGAGGAAACTGGCACCATCCTTACGGTGAAACATGGTGGTGGCAGCATCATGCTGTGGGGATGTTTTTCAGCGGCAGGGATTGGGAGACTAGTCAGGATCGAGGCAAAGATGAACGCCGCAAAGTACAGAGAGATCCTTGATGAAAACCTGCTCCAGAGCACTCAGGACCTCAGACTGGGGCGAAGGTTCACCTTCCATCAGGACAACGACCCTATGCACACAGCCAAGACAACGCAGGAGTGGCTACGGGACAAGTCTCTGAATGTCCTTGAGTGGCCCAGCCAGAGCCTGGACTTGACCTGAACCTGAAGCTTCCACAAAGTGCTGAGTAAAGGGTCTGAATATTTATGTGAATGTGATATTTCAGGTTTAATAAATATGTAAAAATTTCGAAAAAAAACACGGTTTTTGCTTTGTCATTATGGGGTATTGTGTGTAGATTGATGAGTGAAAAAAACGATTTAATCAATTTTAGAATAAGGCTGTAACCTAACAAAATGTGGAAAACGTCAAGGGGTCTGAATACTTTCCGAAGTCACTGTTTCTACAGTATACCTAATAAATAAAATACTGCTATTATACTATAGTACATCTACAGTATATCTAGTAAGATATGATAATGCTATAATATTATAGTATATCTACAGTATATCTAGGTAATTAATTACTGCTATAATAATATAGTATATCTACAGTCTATCTAGTAAAATATAATACCGCTATAATTATATATCTACAGCATATCTAGTAAGATATGATACAACTATAATACTACAGTATATATATAGTATATCTACAGTATATCTATAGTATAGTATATCTATAGTATAGTATATCATTAGTATATCTATAGTATATCTAGTAAAATATGATGCTGCTGCATATTCAGGGTGGCAGGTAGCCTAGTGATTAGAGCGTTGGACCAGTCACTGAAAAGTTGCTGGATCGAATCCCCGAACTGACAAGGTAAAAATCTGTCACTCTGCCCCTGAAAAAGGCAGGGCAGTTAACCCACTGTTCCCCTGTAGGCTGTCATTGTAGATAAGAATTTGTTGTTGACTGACTTGCCTAGTTAAATAAAGGTTCAATTTAAAAAAAAATGGTATGTTCACATATATTAAGATATCACTTACACAGTATAATCTAGTAAATCGCACACATGATAATCCAGTCGCTCCAGTCGCCAAAGATACAATGAAACAACAGAAGGTCGTCATTAAGAATTTGTTCTTAAATCTACCTGTATAAATAAAAGTACTCTGTTGGAATATGCCATATTTACTCCTTAGATATACTTTCTTATTCATATGTTTAGTTCTGTCAGGTTCTCCTACTTATTTGTTATTTTATTTGATTGAATATGCTTTACTTACTTCTAATCTTATTTTGTTGTTGCAATGTTGAGAGGTGAACCTGCAGGTATGCATTTCATTGTACTCTGTGCACCACGTTTATCCTGTGCATGTGACAAATATGCTTTCATTTGATTTGATTTGATTATATTTTGGATTTGAAAATAATCCACGTATCTGGAGATCTGAACACTGTTCTTTCTTCCAGAGGAATTACCAGAAGGAGTATAATACCAACAAGACCAAGAACCACATCCCCGCTGACATCATTCCCAACATGGTGGCTAAGAGGTGCCAGGACATGCTCAGTGACGTGCTGTATCGCACCTTGCTGCACAACTGGACCTGCCACCCCGACCAGCAGGACATTCTCAGAGCCCGCAAGAACAATGAGATCCTGAGTGATGTATGATGTATTTCGCACATGTTCAAGACATACTTTACAAATAAGTAAAAAAATACACTGAACAAAAAAACTTGTAAAGTGTTGGTCCCATGAAATGTTTCATATGCACAAAGCTTATTTCTCTAAAATGTTGTGCACAACTTTGTTTGCATCCCTATTGGTGAGCATTTCTCCTTTGCCAAGATAATTCATCCACCTGACAGGTGTGGCATATCAACAAGCTGATTAAACAGCATGATCATTACACAGGTGCACCTTGTGCTGGGGACAATAAAAGGCTACTTTAAAAATATGCAGTCTTGTCACATAACACAATGCCACAGATGTCTCAAGTTTTGAGGGAGCATGCAATGGGCATGCTGGCTGCAGGAATGTCGACAAGAGCTGTTGCCAGAGAATGTAATGTTAATTTCTCTACCATAAGCTGCTTCCAATGTCATTTTAGAGAATTTGGCAGTATGTCCAACCGGCTTCACAACTACAGACCACGTGCCAGGACCACGTACCAGGTCCAGCCCAGGACCTCCGCATAAATCAAATCAAATCAAATTTATTTTATATAGCCCTTCGTACATCAGCTGATATCTCAAAGTGCTGTACAGAAACCCAGCCTAAAACCCCAAACAGCAAGCAATGCAGGTGAAGAAGCACGGGCTTCTTTACCCACAGGATTGTCTGTCGGGGTGGCTAAATCCTCTCAGACCCACCCATGGCTATACCCCTGCCCAGTCATGCAAAATACATAGATTAGGACCTAATGAATTTAGTAAACTCAGTAAAATCTTTGAAATTGTTGCATGTTGCGTTTATATTTTTGTTCAGTGTGTGTGTGTATATATATATATATTAAACTTTTGTTAGTTTAAAAACAATACAATGACATGCTGTATTTAATTAAGAAACAAATAGAAGTAATAATAATGTCGGCTCGTCTGTTCCTCATCCCTCTGCTGTCCTTAGTTAGCTACACTACCGTACACTATCACAGTATTTGTAAAATCCCATTAAATCCAACTGATCTGATCTCTGCGTTGTGGTATTGTCTATCGATCTGCTAGGTGTACTACAAAGATGACCTGAACTATACAAAAGGAATTGGTTGCTATGTTTGGGACACACCTGAGCTTGTCCGTGCCAAGAATGCCTACCTGCTGCAGAGCGAAGTGAGTACAAAGAGAGACGTCACCTCTGTCACACTTACTGTCATTTATACCAATGACTCCCCTAGTCTTTTGTTTGTTAATGATTGACTACCAGTCCATCATAAATACTAAATAAATAGTATATTTTATCATAATAGTGATAAGAGACTATTTAAAAAGTTATATTCCTGCGTGGAGACTATTACATTTTAGTCATTTCGCAGAAGCTTTTATCTAGATTGATTTACAGTAGTGAGTCAAGACATACTTTACAAATAAGTAAAAAAAAATACATGTTCATACTGGTCCGCCATGGGAATTGAACACACAACCCTGGCATTGCAAGCACCTTGCTCTCACCAACTGAGCCACACGTGACCACGTGGCTTCTGCATTTGTTTTCTCACAGCTCAAGTACAAGGAGGAGGGTAAGAAGGAATTCAACAACTACTCCATCGTGACAGACACCCCTATCTATGTGACTGCTCTCCTGGGTCACACCTGGGCCAGTGATGTGAGTGTCAGATGTACTATACAGAAATCTATACTATACTGCATCATACTACACAATTCTTCTAATAGTATAAAAATGTTTAAAATCTGCTTTGTATCAAAACATATGCTCTTTATCTCCACAGCTGAACTATAGGGAGGCTTACCACAAAGACAAGCATGTCTATACCACAATTCTGGATACCTATGACTATGCACACAATGCCAACCTCAAGGACATCTACAGCACCGTGAGTGTGGCTCTACTGTAGACAGACACTATGTCTCCAAATTACCTATTAGGATTTTAAATGCTGTATTTAGAATGTGTATCTTTCTTTTTGTGTCATCTAGAAAGCATATACATCTGCCTGGGACAAGATCAAGGCTAAGGATTACACGCTGCCATCAGACTCCCACGCCCTGAAACACGCCAAACAACAGAAGGTCATCCTCAGCAATGTGAGTTCAACATATCACCCAACTTAAAACCCTTTTGTAGTCCAATACGTTTTTTAACTTTTGATGCTCTTTATTGAGAATTCATCATTTGTTTCATGTTGTTGTTTTGGATCCCTAAGATTCAATGTCATTCATTTGGTTTATCAGTAATCGCATACATAAAAGTAGCATGTACATTGTTAAATCTTCTACTCAAAGCAACCCATATGATCCCCTCCCCTATAGGTTAAATACAGGGAGGATTATGAGAAGTTCAAGTCCCTCTACACCCTGCCCAAGTCCCTCGAGGACGACCCACAAACTCTCCGCTGCCTCAAAGCTGGAAAGATGGGTCTTGACGTGAGTCTTGTTGCCTTTTTTCATGATCACCTCTTTACTCTTTCCATATGGCAGTCAAACACATTGATCTTAAACCGATAGAAATGTAGACACACCTAATGGTTTATGTACCCTCCCTACGTATAGCGCTTGTACAAGGCGGACTATGAAAAGACCAAGGCAAAGAACCACATCCCCCCAGATATGCTAGATGTCCTCTCAGCCCGTCAAACCCAGAACTATGTCAGTGAGATCGGTTACAGGAAGCACCTGCACCAGTGGATCTGTATGCCTGATATGCAGGTGTACGTCCAGGCACGCAAGGTCAACGAGCAGCTCAGCGACGTGAGTCATCTGAACAATTCATATTTCAATACACTTTTTTTAATGTGGAAAACTGCATTTATTGGAATTTCACATTGCATTTAATCACAGTGTCATGTGAAGTTAAATTATTAGATTTAATAAAATGTGTTATTCTTACTTATTATAAACAATATTATTTTCAAATCAAATATATCATATTTTTTATATATTAAAAAAAATGTTCTTCAGGAAGACCTAGTGTCATTTTATTTTCTGGTGTGTAGTCATTCATTTACGATCTGGTAGAATGTGTCAGACAAAGTAACTACTATTGGAAATGACTTCTAAACTAACAGTTATATGTGTGTAGTTCATTATGTTATGTAGTTCTAAGTTATAGTGCATTAATTCTGTACTTCCTCTTGCTTGTCATTATGACTTCATTAACTGATATTTCCTGTAACTCACCAGATCTTCTACAAGGAGGACCTGACCTGGCTGAGGGGAATTGGCTGCTATGCCTGGGACACCCCTGAGATCCTGCGAGTCAAGGCTGCTGACAAACTGCAGAGCGATGTATGCTCCCTCCGCATGCCTCTCACCTATCTTTCTTAATCTCTCTCCTCTCCTCTCCTACTCTCCTCTCCTCTCCTATCCTATCCTCTCCTCTCCTCTCCTCTCCTATCCTCTCCTCTCCTCTCCTATCCTCTCCTCTCCTCTCCTCCTCTCCTAATCTAATGACTGTAGGAATCGGATTAACCCCACAGATGTGGACAAAGATGTGGATGTATTTGTATGTTTGTTCTTGTCTTCCAGAACAAGTACAGAGCCAAGGGCATTGAGGCGTTCAAGGATTACTCTGTGGTCATCGACACTCCTACCTATGAGACTGCAAAACTGAGTTCTCAGAACCTGAGCGATGTGAGTACTGTCACTAAAGCTTCTTACTTCTATATCACCATCTTAATGTTTTATTTCACCCTTATTTAATCAGACGAGTCAGTTAAGAACAAATTCAAGTTGACTTAAAATCATTTTCATAATAATCAATCAATCAAATGCATTTATAAAGCCCTATTTACATCGGTAGATGTCACAAAGTGCTTATACAGAAACCCAGCCTAAAACCCAAAATAGCAAGCAATGCAGATGTAGAAACATGTTGGTTAGGAAAAACTCCCTAGAAACGCAGGAACCAAGGAAGAAACCTAGATAGGAACCAGGCTCTGTGGGGTGACCAGTGCTCTTCTGGCCGTGCCGGGTGGAGATTACAAGAGTGCATGTACATTAAGGCCAGATCGTTCAAGTTCAATGATGAAGCATATTAAGTTCTCACCTATTCGTCCTCTATCCTCTCATGTTCTCAGCTCCACTACCGTAACGACTACGCCACCAATGTCAAGGGAACTAACTCCTCCCCCGCTGTCACCGTGGATACAGAGAGGGCACGCCTGGCCAACTTCAACCAGAGTGATGTAAGATGTTTTCAATTCTTACTTATATTCTTTGATCATTTACTTGCTTTAGGTACACTCTTACAAAGCATACATCACTCATAACTTCAAAGATGCATAGATAGTAACTACTCCCTCAAACTGTTTCTGGATATAAACGCTGACTGTAATTTCTATGATGATTGTCATATCTTATGTCCTCTTCTGATTACTCCTCTCCTTATTTTCTTCAGAACTTGTACAAGGAGGCCAACAAGAACTCCATGCCCACTGGCTACTCTCTTCCCCACGACAATCCTCTCATGAAGCAGGCGAAACAAAATTCCATTGTTGCCAGCAGCGTAAGAAAGACACTTTATTTTCTTCAAATGTTCAGCAATTTGTTACATTGTGTATAAAATATGAACCATTCAAATTCCGTGAGGTCATTGTAAAAAATAAAATAATAATAATCTATTCAGATGCAAAGTTTCAGTTATAAGAGGCACATACTGTAAGAGTGTTGTGTTGTGTACTGTAGGGTGACTGGATGGATGTAGTGGAGTTACACTAGGAACAGTCTTGTGTTGTGTACTGTAGGATGACTGGATGGATGTGGTGGAGTTACACTAGGAACAGTCTTGTGTTGTGTACTGTAGGATGACTGGATGGATGTAGTGGAGTTACACTAGGAACAGTCTTGTGTTGTGTACTGTAGGATGACTGGATGGATGTAGTGGAGTTACACTAGGAACAGTCTTGTGTTGTGTACTGTAGGATGACTGGATGGATGTGGTGGAGTTACACTAGGAACAGTCTTGTGTTGTGTACTGTAGGATGACTGGATGAATGTAGTGGAGTTACACTAGGAACAGTCTTGTGTTGTGTACTGTAGGATGACTGGATGGATGTGGTGGAGTTACACTAGGAACAGTCTTGTGTTGTGTACTGTAGGATGGATGTGGTGGAGTTACACTAGGAACAGTCTTGTGTTGTGTACTGTAGGATGACTGGATGGATGTGGTGGAGTTACACTAAGAACAGTCTTGTGTTGTGTACTGTAGGATGACTGGATGGATGTGGTGGAGTTACACTAGGAACAGTCTTGTGTTGTGTACTGTAGGATGGATGTGGTGGATTTACACTAGGAACAGTCTTGTGTTGTGTACTGTAGGATGACTGGATGGATGTGGTGGAGTTACACTAGGAACAGTCTTGTGTTGTGTACTGTAGGATGGATGTGGTGGAGTTACACTAGGAACAGTCTTGTGTTGTGTACTGTAGGATGACTGGATGGATGTGGTGGAGTTACACTAGGAACAGTCTTGTGTTGTGTACTGTAGGATGACTGGATGGATGTGGTGGAGTTACACTAGGAACAGTCTTGTGTTGTGTACTGTAGGATGACTGGATGGATGTGGTGGAGTTACACTAGGAACAGTCTTGTGTTGTGTACTGTAGGATGACTGGATGGATGTGGTGGAGTTACACTAGGAACAGTCTTGTGTTGTGTACTGTAGGATGGATGTGGTGGATTTACACTAGGAACAGTCTTGTGTTGTGTACTGTAGGATGGATGTGGTGGAGTTACACTAGGAACAGTCTTGTGTTGTGTACTGTAGGATGACTGGATGGATGTGGTGGAGTTACACTAGGAACAGTCTTGTGTTGTGTACTGTAGGATGACTGGATGGATGTGGTGGAGTTACACTAGGAACAGTCTTGTGTTGTGTACTGTAGGATGACTGGATGGATGTAGTGGAGTTACACTAGGAACAGTCTTGTGTTGTGTACTGTAGGATGACTGGATGAATGTAGTGGAGTTACACTAGGAACAGTCTTGTGTTGTGTACTGTAGGATGACTGGATGGATGTGGTGGAGTTACACTAGGAACAGTCTTGTGTTGTGTACTGTAGGATGACTGGATGGATGTAGTGGAGTTACACTAGGAACAGTCTTGTGTTGTTTACTGTAGGATGACTGGATGGATGTAGTGGAGTTACACTAGGAACAGTCTTGTGTTGTGTACTGTAGGATGACTGGATGGATGTAGTGGAGTTACACTAGGAACAGTCTTGTGTTGTTTACTGTAGGTGAATTAAAGGAAGCCTATATGTGTAGTTACTGTAGAATGGTAATATATTGGATTTGTATCGTAGTACCTCACTCGTGGAATTGTGTTGTTGTGTAGGTGAAGTACAAGAATGACTATGAAAAGTCAAAGGCTACAAACTATACCATGGATCCAGAAGGTGTCAGCTTCGTCAACATCAGGAACGCCAACAAGGTCACCAACCCGGTAGGATTACAAACGTCTGCTACTCTTCCCTCACTATTTGGAAAAATATAATAATTATAATTAAATTTGATTGATGATCCATCTATATATTTTTTTGTTATGAATCCCTTGAAAGATGTTGAATCGTTATAGAGTCAAAGAGTCAAAGACTCTGGTATGTTGGCATTATTAAAAGGATTGTTTTGTGGTGTAGTAGTAGTGATGTTATTTCCCCTCTCTCTCTCTCTCTGTCTGTTTGTCTGTCTGTCTCAGCGTCTATACCGTGAGCTGTATGAGAAGAGCAAGGGCAAGATCCACACCACCTATGACACACCCGAGATCAGACAGGTCAAGATGACCCAGGAGGCCGTCAGCGACGTACGTGACCGTTTGACATCCTGTCATTATCACTCCTGTACTATTGTCATTGATGTTTGTTACCATGGCTCATTGATGTTTGTTACTATGGCTCATTGATGTTTGTTACTATGGCTCATTGATGTTTGTTACTATGGCTCATTGATGTTTGTTACTATGGCTCATTGATGTTTGTTACTATGGCTCATTGATGTTTGTTACTATGGCTCATTGATGTTTGTTACTATTGTCATTGATGTTTGTTACTATTGTCATTGATGTTTGTTACTATGGCTCATTGATGTTTGTTACTATTGTCATTGATGTTTGTTACTATTGTCATTGATGTTTGTTACTATTGTCATTGATGTTTGTTACTATTGTCATTGATGTTTGTTACTATGGCTCATTGATGTTTGTTACTATGGCTCATTGATGTTTGTTACTATGGCTCATTGATGTTTGTTACTATGGCTCATTGATGTTTGTTACTATTGTCATTGATGTTTGTTACTATTGTCATTGATGTTTGTTACTATGGCTCATTGATGTTTGTTACTATGGCTCATTGATGTTTGTTACTATGGCTCATTGATGTTTGTTACTATGGCTCATTGATGTTTGTTACTATGGCTCATTGATGTTTGTTACTATTGTCATTGATGTTTGTTACTATTGTCATTGATGTTTGTTACTATTGTCATTGATGTTTGTTACTATGGCTCATTGATGTTTGTTACTATGGCTCATTGATGTTTGTTACTATTGTCATTGATGTTTGTTACTATGGCTCATTGATGTTTGTTACTATTGTCATTGATGTTTGTTACTATTGTCATTGATGTTTGTTACTATTGTCATTGATGTTTGTTACTATGGCTCATTGATGTTTGTTACTATGGCTCATTGATGTTTGTTACTATGGCTCATTGATGTTTGTTACTATTGTCATTGATGTTTGTTACTATTGTCATTGATGTTTGTTACTATGGCTCATTGATGTTTGTTACTATGGCTCATTGATGTTTGTTACTATGGCTCATTGATGTTTGTTACTATGGCTCATTGATGTTTGTTACTATTGTCATTGATGTTTGTTACTATGGCTCATTGATGTTTGTTACTATGGCTCATTGATGTTTGTTACTATGGCTCATTGATGTTTGTTACTATTGTCATTGATGTTTGTTACTATGGCTCATTGATGTT